>NC_059286.1:4413181-4425681 GCF_017591435.1 Portunus trituberculatus
AGAGGGGGAAGAAAAAGGAAAAAGAGATATGTGAAGGAAAAGAATGAAAGTGAGGAGGAGGAGGAGGAGGAGGAGGAGGAGGAGGAGGAGGAGGAGGAGGAGGAGGAGGAGGAGGAGGAGGAGGAGAGAGAGATGAGAGGAAAAGCTCAAAATCTAATAAATGAACACAAAAAGAAGGAGGGGAGAAGATCCGAACAGACGATGGGGAGAGAGAGAGAGAGAGAGAGAGAGAGAGAGAGAGAGAGAGAGAGAGAGAGAGAGAGAGAGAGAGAGAGAGAGAGAGAGAGAGAGAGAGAGAGAGAGAGAGAGAGAGAGAGAGAGAGAGAGAGAGAGAGAGAGAGAGAAGGGAGAAGAGGAGGAAAGGAAGAGGAAGAGAGGGAGGAAGGTTGCCGCCCCCAGACCTCTAAATTGGGTCGGTTAAGGGTTGTGTCTTTTTCCCAGAGGAGGAGAGGAGGAGGAGGAGGAGGAGGAGGAGGAGGAGGAGGTCATTGTGAAGAGGGGAAGACACAAGAGCTAGTGAAGGAGAGAAGAGAGAAGCGGAGGAATGTAAATAAAAGTAGAAGTATAATGGGAGACATAAGATAAGGAGGAGGAGGAGGAGGAGGAGGAGGAGGAGGAGGAGGAGGAGGAGGAGGAGGTGTAATGGAAGGTTCTCCACTATGTTTCTCCCTTATCTCTATGGCGAGGCCGCTACAGGGAGGCAGACGGGAAAAAAGGGGAAAAAAAGGAAAGGAATTTTATAGACACGAATGAACATTAATTTAGAGCAACCACCACCACCACCACTACCACCACCACCACCACCACCACCACCATCAACAACAACAACAACGACAACAACAATAATACAGAGAAATAATTAGCTCTTTTACATCTTTCCTTTCTTCTCTTCCTCCCTCCTCCTCCTCTTCCTTGTGACCTCTATCCCTGTGTCTTCCTTCTATATTTTTATCTTTAAGAAGCGCCATGTTTCCTCCCCTTGCTACTTTCCTCCCTCCACTCCCTCATATCTAACACACAGCCACTCTCCTTTATAAAATCTCTACTGTCTAATTACTTGACTATATTCTGCCTTAATTGATGCTCTCTACTTGTCTCTATCTCTCCTTCGTTATCCTTTGTCTTCAATTTTATCTCAGGGTTTGTTAATTACTTCGATGTTTTTTTCCTATTTCCTCTCCGAGTTTGGTGAGGAAAAGTTGCTTATTCAGTCTACATGTTGATTAGAGGTGAGTCTAAGAACGGAAGGTTATTGTTGTTTCTGTAATTTATATTCATGGTCCACTGTGTCTTTTGTAATGGAAGGTTGCAAGTGTCTCATTTGATTTATTATGAAGTATTTGAAGGAGTTTGGTGGATCTTTATATAGGAGTACAGTAATGTAAATGCTCTATGCTATTATTAAGTAGCTTGGATGAGTCTTTCGTACATTGTTGCAAAATTACAAATAGTTTTCCATATCGATCATGAAATGTCTAATAGATCTTCGGTTAGTTAAAACACGCAATATGATTTCTAAAGCATTACAAACAGTAGGTGATGAATAAAATGAAGACGTAATTAAATGAGACAAAAGTTGGTTGAGGTTTCGTTAAGTAAAACGAATCATAATGAGAAAAAAAGTGAGTCATGAATCTTTGCTTAGTTAACATATGCAAGAAGAATTTTTTAAACACTTTGAGCAATACGTAATGAATAACATGAAGAGTTAGAGGAGACAAAAATGAGTCGATTGAGGTTTCGTGAAGTGGGGTGAATCATGATGAGTAAAAAGAAACTCATATAAACCATTACGAATTCTCAGTGAACCTTAAATGAAGATGAAGCAAAGTCAGTAGAGGGGATGAATCAGTAAGAGGAGAGTGTGTATGGTGAGGAGAGCCACATGAAGCGTCCTGACCTTGAGTAAACCATGAGTGTGGATGAGTCACAGTCAGGTGGTAGCGTCGCTCACAGGTATTTCTGCCAACCTGTCTGTCTGTGTGTGTGTGTGTGTGTGTGTGTGTGTGTGTGTGTGTGTGTGTGTGTGTGTGTGTGTGTGTGTGTGTGTGCGTGTGTGTGTGTGTGTAGTTAAGTACCGAAGATAATCTAAATCCTGAAGCCTTAGGGTGTTGTAGGGAAAAGAATACACAAAACAAATAAATAAATGAATAAATAAATAGACAAACACACAAGAAACAAGGAACAATGAAAGGAACACCATTAAAAATACAACACATACAAATACAGCAAATAAAAATGAAGTGAAAATAAAAGAAAATCTCGACGACAAACAGTAAAGAATAACGGAAGAGGAAGCAAACCCAGAGCCTTGTCGTGTTTATCTGTCGCCCGCATCACACCTAAGCTGCTAACAATTAGAGGGAGGAGGCGACAGGTAAGGAGGGCTAAACAAACACAGCCACAGACACACAGAGAGACAGACAGGAAGACAGACTGACACATGGATGAATATATAGATAGATAAGTATAAATATAAGACATATGTAGTTATATAGATAGATAGATGTGCAAATAATTATATAGGCGTAAAGGTAAACAGATAGATAAAATTAAAGAAATATTGACGTTAAACAATAAAATATATATGTAAATAGATAGACAAATAGTGAAATATAAAGACAAATGAATATAGGGAGATATATTTAATCACACAAAATGACACTTAGATACATACACTGATAGATAGATCAATAGATAGACAGATATAGATAGATAAATAGACAGATAGATAGATAGATAGATAGATATGATAGATAGACAGATAGATACACAGATAATATAGACAAATAGATAGATAAATAGATTGATAAGAGAGATAGATACATAGATAGTAAGATAGTTAGACAGAAAGGTAGATAAAAAGATACTGTAGATAGACTCGTTAGAACAGTTAAACATTGACGAATATACAACTTAAAAAAAATGAAGAATATTATCAATTTCAAACCAAACAAAGCAAAAAAAAAAAAAAAGAAATAAAAGAAATAAACAGCGAAAAAAAAAAAAAAACCACACACTCTACTGAAAAATAAACCATTAATTTCCTACCACTCTCCATCTATTCCAGTCCACGTAATCAACACACCTACTTCTCAATCTACTCACCAGCTTCCTCCTTACTCATGAATATCCACGAGGCAAACACTCACCACACTCACGTATATGGTACACCTGGGGAAGCGAACTCACCCCCAACCATCACAGTGAAGACACGTACCTGGGGGGAAGAAACACCTTGAATTAACAAATGAACATAAAGTAATTAATTAGTACCCTGTGTGGCATTAATTAGGTGTTATATTTGAGTACTGAGGATTATCTATAAGGTAAATGGTTAACTAATGAGAGAGAGAGAGAGAGAGAGAGAGAGAGAGAGAGAGAGAGAGAGAGAGAGAGAGAGAGAGAGAGAGAGAGAGTTAATTTAGATATTTCTCAATCTCTTACTTTCCTTCCCCGTACGTGCACACACACACACACACACACACACACACACACACACACACACACACACACACACACACACACACACACACCACACCACCACCACCACCACCACCACCACAATGACAACAACACAAACTGAGGTAACGAAAAAAAAAAAAAAACACATCAACCACAAGAGAACCGAGAGACGCAAGGGAAAGTATGAACACAGCACAGGTAAGGACACAGGTAAGGGCACTGGTATGGACACAGGAGCCAATCCGTCGCACATTTCCCTCAGTGGCTCAATACACCCACTGAGAAAAGAGTAGGAAGGTTTGGGTAAGAGAGAAATATCGGTGGATACTCCCTGTGACCCAAGTTTTATTATTGAAGGGAAGTGTGGACGCGTGGCGAGAGAGAGCGAAAGAGAGAGGGAGAGGTATATAAGGGAAGGGAGTTGAAAGGGAAGTAGGAAGGATATAGAAGATCTACGTGGGGAAGGGGAGGGAGGAAGGGAGGAAGGAAGGAAGGAAGAGAGGATAACGCGAGGGGACTTTGAGAGGGGTAAAAAAAAGGAGTAAAATGGAGGGAAAAGAGTAGATTGTTGACAATAGAAAGCAATATGACAAAATGATGATTATTGCCAAGTTTTATGTACTGGTTGTAGATAAGAAAAAAATGAGAAAAGGTGAATGAGAAAAAAAGAGCGAGAAAAAGGAATAAAAAGGAAATAATAGTTAAAAGAGAAAGAGAAAGAGAAAGAGAGAGAGAGAGAGAGAGAGAGAGAGAGAGAGAGAGAGAAAGGGGTCAAGGAGTAAAATATAGTAAAACGAGATGGCCATAAGACCAAAGATACACAGGAATTTATGAGAATATATATAATACAGGAGGTTCAACTCAATGTGGGCGGAGGGGCGGGGGCGGCGGTCTCTACGGTGCTCTTCTGAATTTTCAAGAAGGTTCGAAGGCTCAAGAAAATCCCATTAAGTATGAAATATGAATGGGATTTAGATGGATAGACTTACATGTAGATAAATAGATTCTGACTCGATATATGAACAGACAGAAAGTGAAGCAAAAACTAACAAATAGATAAGATAAAAAGTAATAGAAATAGATGGACATACAGATAGACGGACACGTAGGAAGGTATATAGTCTGAGAGATATATGGATAGATAGATACACGAATATAATAAAGTAAAAAAAAAATAAATGGAAAAAGAATAATAAATGATCTCAAATTTTAAAACCTCTGTAGATAGAGAGAGAGAGAGAGAGAGAGAGAGAGAGAGAGAGAGAGAGAGAGAGAGAGAGAGAGAGAGAGAGAGAGAGAGAGAGAGAGAGAGAGAGAGAGAGAGAGAGAATGGATCAAGGTCGAGGAGGGATGTGTGTGTGTGTGTGTGTGTGTGTGTGTGTGTGTGTGTGTGTGTGTGTGTGTGTGTGTGTGTGTGTGTGTGTGTGTGTGTGTGTAATAGAGAGAGAGAGAGAGAGAGAGAGAGAGAGAGAGAGAGAGAGAGAGAGAGAGAGAGAGAGAGAGAGAGAGAGAGAGAGAGAGAGAGAGAGAGAGAGAGAGAGAGAGAAAATCAGAATAAACAGAAATCTCTCTCTCTCTCTCTCTCTCTCTCTCTCTCTTTCCTGCAGTTTAAAGCCAGAGGGGACAGAAAGTGAAAAAAAAAAGAAAAAGATCCGTACCAGTGATATCTCCAGCTGGCGTTTCCCTTCTCTACACCAACACTTCTCCCGGCAATGTGACAAGAATATCAGACGCAACTTTTATCCCTCACTTTTACTTCAACCCTTCCCTGTCTTTCCTCGTGGTCTGTATAACTACCTACTTATATCTCTCTCTCTCTCTCTCTCTCTCTCTCTCTCTCTCTCTCTCTATGGGTCTGTTTATTTACCTTTCAGACCTTGCTCTACATCCAGTACAGCAGAATACTCGGGGGAAATGATAGCTCAGTACCCCCAACTTCGAACTCCCTCCCCTCCCTTAGTCCTTCACCTCTTCCCCTGGAGTCTCAGGAATCTCCTCCCCTTTGAATCCCCCTGGAACGCCCGTGACAGACAGACGCAGGAGGCAGGGAAGCAAGGTATACGTACCGGACTACCAAACAAGAGGAGCAAAATGTGTTTATTTGAAAGACAAGCTTATGTTGCCTTGAGGGAGAACACGGAGAGGAAAACGAAGGCATTTCTCTCTTGGTTTCTGTGTGATTCCGTATCTTTATCTCCTGTGGCAGAAGAGAGAGAGAGAGAGAGAGAGAGAGAGAGAGAGAGAGAGAGAGAGAGAGAGAGAGAGAGAGAGAGAGAGAGAGAGAGAGAGAGAGAGAGAGAGAGAGAGAGAGAGAGAGAGAGAGAGAGAGATGGAGAGATGCATCCAGTACCCTAAAAATAGTACTGAGGGAGCAATGTACCCGTGACATAACACAAATAATAAGCTGATAAACCCTCAAGGACGTGTAATATTGAGAGGATTCCTGGCCTCTGGGACTTTACGTATGTTTTTTGGTAGATACGGAAGGCCGCGGCTGAGGTGGAGGGTAGAATAAGAGAAAAGTGGCGTACATGCAGAATTCCCTCATGAGACCTAGACCCTTACGAAGCTGAATTGGATAAGAGGAGGGTTACTGTCCCGAAGGCGATTGATCAAAGCTCCAGTTGTGTGATAGGAAGAACTGGGGATAGGATGTGAGGGAATATGGATTAGTGGGATGAATAAAGGGAGATGTGATACAATGGAAGGAAGGGCTGTGTGTTAGAGGAAACTGGCTGTAAGAGAACACTGATCAAGGATGAAAAGAAGTTAAATAAGTGCACTGAAAGAAGAGATGTAAAGAATGGAAGATATTGGAACATTTGATACGAAGGGATGGGTGGAGGAAGGAACTGAGTGTAAAGTAATACTGGTCAGTGGTAGAAATAAATAAATAAAAGACAATGAATTAATGAGAGAATAAAATGATCAATGAGAGGTAATAGAAGTTGGTAGAATATATAAAGAACCAATGCATAATAATTCTTATCAGGCTTAATAATATTTCTTAAGGACGAGATCAAACTTGACAGTAAGTTATGTGCAGTAATCATGTGCTAAGGAGATTAGTGAAGCGTGGAGCAAAAAGATATTTAGAAGATGGACAAAATATGTTTAAATAAATGTTTATGTACAAATAAAACACATTAAGAATTAACATCCTAATTTACTAAAAATCTGAGTGAAGAGATATTTGATATTAGAAAACCACACCACGAACAAGGATGTTTTTGTTATAAATACATTACACACACACACACACACACACACACACACACACACACACACACACACACACACACACACACACACAAGAATAAAACCAACTTTGCAAACACATGAGAAGAAAACGCAAACTAGACACACACACACACACACACACACACACACACACACACACACACACACACACACACACACACACACACACACACACACACATACACACACACAAATGAAACCACTTTTCCAAACACATGAAACGAAGAAAAAAGATAAAAGTTATCTAATATCAAAACAATTTCCACGACAACATAGAACCACACCATCAATACATATGACCCTCACTTAAAAAAAACGAGAGCTACCTACGAAGTTTACACACCAAACAAGACGAGCCCGAGGTAGATTTACAGAGAAAATACAGACATGATAATCACTTAAGGGCATTGGTGTACAAGAACGTGCCACGAGATAAGTAGAGGAGGTGATGGCCATGGAGCGCAGACACATACGTTAATATAGACAAGACTCCATAAACAAAATAAAAATCCAAACATACATAAATGACAAGCAAAAGTAAACACACCAAGAGGGAAATCAAAACAAACAAAAACCACATTAAAAACAAGAGTAAATTAATATCTCTTCTCTCTCTCTCTCTCTCTCTCTCTCTCTCTCTCTCTCTCTCTCTCTCTCTCTCTCTCTCTCTCACTATTGCATCTTAGTATTTCAGTTTTGAGGAAAATTCATGACTGATTGAGAGAGAGAGAGAGAGAGAGAGAGAGAGAGAGAGAGAGAGAGAGAGAGAGAGAGAGAGAGAGAGAGCAAGGCACAAACACGAGGAAATCCGTGTAAGGCTAATTGCACGAAGAGAGAGAGAGAGAGAGAGAGAGAGAGAGAGAGAGAGAGAGAGAGAGAGAGAGAGAGAGAGAGAGAGAGAGAGAGAGAGAGAGAGAGAGAGAGAGAGAGAGAGAGAGAGAGAGAGAGAGAGAGAGAGAGAGAGAGAGAGAGAGAGAGAGAGAGAGAGAGAATACAAGGAATCGTCACCATTTTCTTTCCTTCCTCTTATTTCTACCAACTATTTTTTTTTTGCAACTCCTTCAGTAGACTTTATTTTTTTCCCCTTCGTTAAGTTTCCTTCTCGCGGAGTCAATGTTTACGTGTGACAGGATGCGGCGCTAACCTCAGGAGTCCCGGAGATACGAACGTTCCTATGCAAACGGCAGCATCCGTAGCGAGATAGGAGGAAGAAGAGGAGGAGGAGGAGGAGGAGGAGGAGGAGGAGGAGGAGGAGGAGGAGGAGGAGGAGGAGGAAGAGGAGAAGGAATAGGTAGTGAATGGTAAGTAGTTTTGTAGAACGAGGAGTCAGTTCTCTCTCTCTCTCTCTCTCTCTCTCCAGGGAAAGAGAGAGGGAGAGGTATCTAATCAAAAAGGTGAATAGTCGGAGGTGCGTTTTTAAGGTATCCGGATTTGGAGCCAGACGGGAAGGTGTTGGTAGGTTTTATTCTCTCTCTCTCTCTCTCTCTCTCTCTCTCTCTCTCTCTCTCTCTATGCAGGTTGGCCGGGTACGTTCCAAGCTGGCTGGCCCAACACAATTAAGACCAAGTTTAATTTAGTTATCGAAGGTCTGTAACTGGTACGGGCAGACGCTTGCCGGGCCCAGGTGTGTGTGTGTGTGTGTGTGTGTGTGTGTGTGTGTGTGTGTGTGTGTGTGTGTGTGTGTTGATAAATATTTCTAGTATAATACCTTCTCTATCTCTGTTTGTTTCTGTTTCGTGCTACGTTTGTTTGTCTGTATGTTTACCTACGTGTCAGTACCTCTCTCTCTCTCTCTCTCTCTCTCTCTCTCTCTCTCTCTCTCTCTCTCTCTCTCTCTCTCTCTCTTACCTGTACCCCACGTAGGTATAAACACATTTCCAAGCAAACAACGCTATTTTCGCTCCTATTGTTTACATTCTACGCGGGAACAGCTGATGACGAGGCAATATTTTTCTACCAATACTGAAGCAGCCCCCCAGACGTCCTTCCCAGCCGCTCCCTCTACTTCCCCCCCCCCCTTCAGAGCCCCAACAACCTTAAGCCCTCAATTCTGAAGCCCTCCAGTCCTCCTTCCATTACTTCACTTCCCTTTCTGCCTTCGAGAGAGAGAGAGAGAGAGAGAGAGAGAGAGAGAGAGAGAGAGAGAGAGAGAGAGAGAGAGAGAGAGAGAGAGAGAGAGAGAGAGGAAATGGAAGGGAAAAAGAAAGAAAATATCGGAATTGGATTCTTGGTCCTTTCAAACCTGTCGTTGTGAAATTTAATTAAAGAAAAGGATTAAGTGACAAGTGGGGACTGAGGTGGGTAAGTGTTCAATTTCTCACATTAATCAAAACTTTTCTTAGTTACTCCCTCTTTCTCGTGGTCCTTACTTCGCCCTTCGTATCTCATTTTCTTCCTTACCATTCTTCCTTCTCTTCCACCACCTCCTCTTTCTCTTCTTATTCCCCTATTGCTCTTTTATCGTTATCTTCATCTGTAATAGTTGTCGTTACTGTACATCTTAATCTTTTTGCTTGTGAGTGTGTCTGATGAAAATTATTAACCTGTCTCTTACACTACACGCCCACACCCACACTCACACTCACACCCACATGCATTCAGACACGTACACCACGTCTTGATATTCTCTTGACCTCCTCTCTCTCTCTCTCTCTCTCTCTGTATTCCCTCCGCTCTCTCTTCCAGACTCAATAAAAATAAAGCAAGAATTTCTGTTCATTTCACAACCAAAGGAAGACATGCTAGGTTGAGACGAAAATTACCCAGCAATACCTTTTATCCTTCTCCTTTCCATTCCTTGGCCTTTACATCACTCCACCACTCCCCTTATTTAAACCCTTCCGTGACCTCCTACCTCCTCCATCACCTTACCTGACCTCTTTTACCCCTTCACTTAAACCTAACCCTTCCTTTCCTCCCTCGTACCTCACTGCCATCTTACACCCCCCATGCCTTCTCACCTACTAACTCTCTTCTCTCCCACCCTTCGCCTTCTCACCCTCTCTCTCTCTCTCAACAGCGGTAATACAGTCGAAATATGTGAGTTTCTTCCATTTTTTGTTATCCTCCTCGTGTTATCGTGTCGCGTCATGACTCACGTGTCTCAGGTATTGACACAAACCAGGTAGTTACACCGCGTCCCGCCCCAGTGGTTCCCCGCGGCGCCAGGAACACGAGGCCAATGTATTCGGGAAAGGAAAAACGACGCAAAAAGCAAGAGAGAAAAGTCTAAGGCAGGTACACGAGGTAAAAGCGAGAATGGAAGGAAGGTGAGTGCAAAAAGAAAGAAAGAAAAGCATAATGAAGACACATAAGGTAAAAGCAGGAATGCAAGGGAGGAAGAAGGGAGTAAAAACATGCAGAAAAGAAGAGAGAAAGGTGTACGGAGAGAAATGGTGGAATAAGAAGGAATATTACCCAAGAAACGTGTGGGAGGTGTGATAATGAAGACTAATAGAGGGAGAAAGAGAGAATGGCTAGAGGTATTTGAGAAGAAATGCAAAAGACGAAGGTGAGAGGAGGATGTCGGTGAGAAAAGGTAAGGATTGAGGGTAAAGGAAAGAGAGAGAATGAAAAGGAAGAAAACGGAGGATCATAGGGAAGAGGGAGATATGAGGAACGGTTGGAAAGGGAGAAACGTACGGAAAGGGATAAAAGGAAAGAAGAAAGTGAAAATGAAGTGAAGACATGATAGCAGAAAGAAAAAGGGAGAGAAACGAATAGAAGAAATGGAAATATTCACATAGGAAAGACGGAAAGAGGATAAAAAAAAGACATAAAGAACGGAGACGAGCAC
This sequence comes from Portunus trituberculatus, assembly GCF_017591435.1. Classification (NCBI taxonomy): domain Eukaryota; kingdom Metazoa; phylum Arthropoda; class Malacostraca; order Decapoda; family Portunidae; genus Portunus; species Portunus trituberculatus. Next base: position 4,423,704 of record NC_059286.1, read on the forward strand.
AAAAGAGGAAAAGAAGGGAGGAAATTACGAAGGAGGAAAACATGAAATACCAAGGACTGAAAGGAGATGGCAGGAGATTGGTAAATAATAGAAAAATGATTATCAGAAGAAAAGAATCTGGAAGGAAACGAGGAAAGATGGGAAAAAAATAGTATAAAGTGTTATATTTTGGTTATATTTCTTGTTACATATTTTGGCTCACCTGTCACCGCAGTTACTTTACCACTTCTGAGCCTTAATTAACGTTCCACACCTGGATAACTTGCACAGATAATAATATGTAATTTAAAAAGGTGGACATAAAAAAGACACACACACACACACACACACACACACACACACACACACACACACACACACACACACACACACACACACAAACACAAACAAAACTCTATTTAACAGGTGCGGAAGTCTTCAGAAGATAAGATGAAGCCATAAAATCTCTCTCTCTCTCTCTCTCTCTCTCTCTCTCTCTCTCTCTCTCTCTCTCCCCCTCTCTCTTGCAAACATGAGTAACAAGAGAATGAAAGTGATGGACAAGATGTGTATATGCTAATGTATACACACACACACACACACACACACACACACACACACACACACACACACACACACACACACACACACACACACACACACACGAGGCTGCCAAGAGAACCAGGTACACTAAAGACAATCAGTGGAAAATTCTCGTGCATTTTTCCACAGCCATCAAAAGGTAAGGTGAAAGAAGGCCAGGAAAAAAATAAAATAAAAAAAAATCACTGGTCCACTACCCTTGATTGGTGGTGGTGGTGGTGGTGGTGATGATAGTTAAGTGAAATCAATCCCTCTTCCTTTCCTTTCTATCCTTTATCCCATTTCTCTCTTTCCCCGTTTTTCTTTTCCTCTTTCTACTCTTCCCTTTCGCTTTCTTCTTATCCATTTCAAGTTTCGAATTATCGGTTTTATTTCCATCCTCCTTTGCTTTCTTGCATCTTTCACCTCTCATTCATCTTTCCTTCTTACTTTTCCCTCTTAGTTTTCTTCCATCTCCCTCATTTCTTCCTTCTATTCTTTCCCCTCATTCATCTTTCATACTTTTTCCTTCCACATTTTCTTATCTCTCGTCCTTTCTTCCATTTATGCTTTACCTCATTCATCGATCATTATTTTTCCTCTTCCTTCCACGTGTTCTTCTTCCTATCCTTCCTCTCCTTCATCTGTCTAGCTTTCTTTCTCGTTTTCCTCTTCCTCCTACTCTCTTCCTCTCTTCTGCCCTTCATCCCATTTGTCTGTCTTGCTTTTTTCTCACTCCGCTTTTCCTTCTTCCTCTTTCTCTAAATGAAGAATCCTAATTGCTATCCATACTTTTCCTACTTCTCTTTCTCTTTGGGTATCATTCATCTTATTCGTCTTCATTTTCCTGTCTATTCTTTTCATTTCCTTGTTTCTCTACGTTTTTTTGCTCCTCTTCTCTTTTCGTTCTACTTCTCATCATCCTTCTTTTCTTCTTCATCTTCTCTTCCTCCTCCTCTGAACATGCACTTGGAATTTTTCACCTTTTTTTTCCCTCTTCTTTCTTCCTTACAGTCGTAAATGTTTCAAACAAGTTTTACTCTCTCTCTCTCTCTCTCTCTCTCTCTCTCTCTCTTGGCAAATAGCGTAATTTACTTTCCCACTTTACGACCTTCAAGAAAAAGCGAGTATTTTTGCTTGTCTGATTATTCTTACTCTTGTCCCTTGCAGTTTTACATTAAATACTCGAATAAAATGCATCATAAAGGTGAATATTATTAGCATCATGACCATTCCCTCCTGTCACTTTCTTTGTTTCCAATCATTAGCGTCGTTTTCCTCACCATTGCAGTCAAGGATAACAGTTTCATTTCTCCGTCTCTTACTTCCTCCTCACCCGCCCAAGAGAAAAGGAAAACAAAGGAGGAACGAACTGCGCAACCTTCCCACACTTATTATCTTGCAATTGTGTGTGTGT
>NC_059286.1:4433181-4435681 GCF_017591435.1 Portunus trituberculatus
TCAAATTTGTAAGTTGTGTTGCTACAGGTCTCTCTCTCTCTCTCTCTCTCTCTCTCTCTCTCTCTCTCTCTCTCTCTCTCTCTCTCTCTCTCTCTCAAGCCGATAAGAGGCTCAGGGCAAATTAGCGAGCGAACATACACGCCATTATTCATTCATTCATTCAATCATTCATACATACATACATATATAGACATAAATAGAGAAATCTTAGTTCTTCTCTCTCTCTCTCTCTCTCTCTCTCTCTCTCTCTCTCTCTCTCTCTCTTTACTCTCCTATCTCACTTTTATCGTGTCTTTCTGCTCGAGATGTACTTTATTCTCCTCCTTTTTTTTCCCTTTTCTCTTTTATCCTTCCTCGCCTCCTTCATTTCCATATATTCCCTGTTTTTTTTTCCTCCCGCAGTTTTATCTCCTTTTCTTTTGTTTTTTCTTTTCTTTTCTTTTCTTTCATTCTTGTCTGTCTTTCTAGATCTTTTTTCTTTCCGTTTATATATTTTTTCGTGCCTTTCCTAATTGATTTGTATTTTTTTTGTTTTTAACTTTTTCCCTTCTATTATTCCTTTTCTCTGCTTTTATTTCTTAGTACAGTATCCAATAATTTTCTCCTGCTTTTCGTTTATTTCATTTATTAACGTTTTTTTTCTCTTTCCAATCCTTATCCTCCTTTCTTCTCTGCTTTTTCTTCCTTTTCATTCCCTTTAATTTATTTTATTTCCTTTTTCATTTCCTTCCATTCTTCCTCCCCTTTTCTGTGTCTTAATATTTTTCATTCCTTTTTTTTTCACTAATTTCCGCTGTTTTCCCTTCCTTCCATTGCCTGTTATTCATTCTCCTTTCTTTCTTTCCATCCTTTCCCTCCTTTTTCCGTCTGTTTTCATATCCTTCCACCTTTCATTCCCTTCTCTTTCATTTCCTTCCTTGCTCTCCGTTTACCCAGCACCTTTTTCTCTTTCCCCAAAACTAACCACTTGCCCGCTCGCTCTCTTGCTCCCACCACCACATAACCTCCGCCACCTCCGCCACCTCCACCACCGCCTCCGCTGCCGCTTCCTATTTACACTCGTGACGTAAAGGTGTCCGCTGCGCCAAGTCTATAGTTGCAGGTGATGCCTCCGTCTGCCGCCGCCACTGCTCGCTCCTGCCTGCCGCTACTTGCTGTGACGAGACGCTGTTTGACTGACTTGCTACTATTCTTACTTTGATGCAGCACCGTAACGAAAGGCTTTCATACAGTAAATCTCAGAGGTAAAGTGACAAGCTACTTTTCTCTTCCCCATAGCAAATAACTGAATAAATGAATAAGTATAATAATGTAAGTGCAGGTACAGAAAGACATAATAAATCAAGTCATCCACATATTCACCCTATGATCTTACTCTCTATTAGATCATTACAAATCATTACAGTTCACCATTACAACAAAACCCAACCTAAAAAATAAATCAAACATCATTAAAATACCAATCATAAATACAAAATAACCAAGAATATCGCAATATAGCACTAATAAAACCGACCAACATCACAAAATTTACCAGAACTGCTTTTCAGAACTCTAGCAAGCAGGCGATACAGTCCAGCAAAGTAGCACACAAGAGGCACGCAGGAGAAAATCAAGGGGGTAAGCAGGGAGGAAAACAGACGAACAACATGAAAAAAAGCAGGGATAGAAGTAGATATAAAAAGAAAAGCAGAAGGTAGTGAATGAAGCAGAAGGCAGGCAAACAGAGAAAGAGGCAAGCGAAAGGTACAAAGCAGGCAGGAAAAAAAAGGAAATAAGGTATAAAAAAAACAAGCAGAAGGCAGTGAAGCAAGCAGGAGGCAGGGAAACAGAGAAAGAATCAAGCAGAAGGTAGAAAGCAGGCAGGAAAACAGGCAGGAAAGTAGGCAGGCCCCGTCTTTTGGGTCGTGGCTACAATATCTTTGCCGCCACCAATATCAGCGGACCCTTAGGGCAAATTTAGGCTATTGAAGAAACAGGAGGAAGACTGGGTGCCCTGTTGTGGGGGAGCGGAGGGAGCGGAGACAAGGAATGGAGGGAGGAAGGGAGGGAAGGTTGGAGGGAGGGGAGAGAAGAGGAGAAGCTGGTTGATGGGGGCAATTGCTAAAGAATCACGATCAATTCTGGGACTATGAGGCGGAGTTTCAATTTTTTGCGTTCATTGGTATCTTTTGGAGGCGAAGGAGGAGGCGAAGGAGGAGGTAAAGGAGGAGGCAATGAGGTCCCTGCAGGATGTAAAAAGAAGGGATAGATGTCCTTTGTGATACCGTGGAGGCGTCGAAGTGTAGGATATCTGAAGGATGCTATTGTGAATTTTTTGCATTATACTCACAGCAGACTTTGAGCGTTAAAGGATATCCATAAAAAAGAAACCAAAAGTTGATAAAAAAAAAATCGAACTCAAGGGAAAGGAAAATAAATCTGTGGCTCATCATAAAGGAAGGGGATGAAAATAAAGGAAGTTTTATAGAGTAAAGAACAACACCGGATCTTTGTAGGA
>NC_059286.1:4440681-4475681 GCF_017591435.1 Portunus trituberculatus
GTGTGTGTGTGTGTGTGTGTGTGCAGAGGCCACATGACAACCATCTACTCGTGGGAATATAGTCTGGGAATAATGGCGGGGGGGAAAAAATAGCAGCTGTATTGGCCACGAGCAGGTGATACAGGTGGTGGTGGTGGTGGTGGTGGTGAAGGGCAAAGGTTTGGCAGGTGCAAGCGAGGCCTTCCCTATGTTATATATGTGTCCGCCACGTGGCCCCCTCCCTTCCTCTCTCTCTCTCTCTCTCTCTCTCTCTCTCTCTCTCTCTCTCTCTGTCTGTGTTCCCCTCATTTCCCCTTCCTCATTTTTTCTTTTACTTATATTTTCATCAACATTTCTCTATTTTTGTCGTTTGAGTTTTCCCTTCTGCCTGCCATTTTTTTCTCTCTCTCTCTCTCTCTCTCTCTCTCTCTCTCTCTTGCGTATCATATTACTAATCAATTTTCTTCCCAGTCCAGTAACATTCAGAGAGAGAAGGAACAGGTTAGATAATTACACAACACCCCCCTCAGGACTTCACCTGGCTGTTTTTACACCTGGGGATCACCTAGCAACAATCACCTTTACCTGTGACTAATACCTGCCTCACCTTTGACCGCCGGAGCACCTACCACCGCCAGGAGACACACGTGGATACATACACATACATACACATTAGCAGAAAGAGAATGGAATGGTAGACAAGTTAAGATTTTGTTGTGCTTTTATTATTTTTGTCTTCGTTGGTCTTTTCTCCACCTGGTTTCGACTTAGGAGTATTAAATGTTAGTAATTTCTGATTCATTTCCTCCTATGTTTAATTTTAGCCATCCGACACAAGAGGATTAATTTTATCCTTATTTTTAATGGCCAGGTGATGAAAAAAATATTATGCTTAGTTGTTAAGAAGATTGCATTAAAATATGAAAATAGAAGGTAAACTTAGTCTTATTGCTTGTGTGTGTGTGTGTGTGTGTGTGTGTGTGTGTGTGTGTGTGTGTGTGTGTGTGTGTGTGTGTGTGTGTGTGTGTGTGTGTGTGTGTGTATCTGTCAATACTTTTAAAATTCATTGTTATTGAGTTTCATATTAATGTTAGTATTGAAACTGCATTAGAATATGTCACGGCTAGGGAAGAGAGAGAGAGAGAGAGAGAGAGAGAGAGAGAGAGAGAGAGAGAGAGAGAGAGAGAGAGAGAGAGAAGGTAATGAGGGTTCGCATCCGATAAGGACAGGTGAGTCTTGGGACATCCGGCGGAAGAACCGAGAGGAAGGGAGGAAGGAGGGAGGAAACTCTCTCTCTCTCTCTCTCTCTCTCTCTCTACCGTGGGAAACTACTTCGCTTCAGTTAACCTCAGGAAATGTATACTGTTTTCTCTCTCTCTCTCTCTCTCTCAAGACTTCATAACTAAGCAAACACCTTCTTTCCAGCACAATTAAAAACACTCAGCAATTCAACTCAACAGCAGCAACACAACACAACACTTGAAAATAATTACACCTCCGGGAAAGATTCTTATGACAATTACTCAGGAATGGAAAACGAAGACCAGGCGAGAAAGCGAGCGAGCGAGAGAAACAGAAAACGTAGGTCGACAGGAGGAGGAAGAAGAGGAAGGAAATTAGCATGGGAGATGAACTAGGGAACTGGAGAGAAGTACGCAGGAGGAAGAGGACGAGAAAGAGGCGAGGGAGAGGAACATTATTAATCATCACGTTTTCTGTTAAAACTCAAAAAACAACGCGCCAAGTCAAGACATCGGGACTCTTACGCAAAAGGACACGCTTCGTACACGCTGACGGGCAGGAGGAAGGGCCGAGAAGAGCGAGAAGGGGCGGGAAGAGCGGGAAGGGCACGTGGCTAAACAGAGGGCGGCGTGCGATGTCGATGGACGCGAGACAAAAGGGTTCACGTCACGCTTCAGTCACTCCGTCAACACCACGTGAAGCGAGAGGGTCGACGCTGAGGGGAAACCTGACGGGAGGGGAAAACGAGAGGGTAAAGAGAGCAAAAAGAGAGGAACCATGAAGTCAGCAGGACAAAGAAAGACAAGAGGAGGGGACAGGAAAGGAGAGAAAAGACAGAAGAGAGAGAGAGAGAGAGAGAGAGAGAGAGAGAGAGAGAGAGAGAGAGAGAGAGAGAGAGAGAGAGAGAGAGAGAGAGAGAGAGAGAGAGAGAGAGAGAGAGAGAGAAGTGCAAGGAATCGGTAGTGCAGAAAGTAAACAATGGGAAAAAGGTAAATATTTTTTTTTCTTCCAGTTCTCCCTCCCTCTCACTCCCTCTCCCTTCTCGCTCCAAGGCCCTCTCCCTTCTTCCTGTGGACACCTGCTGGAGGAGGAGGGAGGAGGAGGAGGAGGAGGGATGATGACGGGGAGAGGTAGAGGCATGGGAAGAAGGGTTAATTATATGGACAGGTGATAAGGAGAGCAGGTGAGAGGAACGAAATAAAGGTTAATGATCGGCTGGAAAAAAAAAAAAATAAAAGACGAGACGAAACAAGAGAAAGTGACTTAAGGAAGCAATCAGAAGGGACGGAAGACAGGCAGGTGGTGAGGAGGAGGAGGAGGAAGAAGAAGAAGAAGGAGGAGGAGGAGGCAGGTGGCTGTGACGATGAGGGAGGACAGCTAGGAGAAGTCGGAGGAGGAAAAGGAGGGAGAGGTGAGGCGGTAACAGTGGAGGTATAAGGGAAAGGGAGAACAGAGGAGAGCAGGTGCAAGAGAAGATGGAGTTTGGGCCAAGGCAACGCAGGTGGGAATACACTATCTGGACACGAATGTCTTGGGACGAAACACCTTGAGAAAAAAAAAAAAAAAAAGAAAAATAAATGTCGTGGAATATAATGGTTTGAAAGGCAGGTGGGAATCTTACGGTGCTTTTTTTTATGTAGGACTAGAAGAGAGAGAGAGAGAGAGAGAGAGAGAGAGAGAGAGAGAGAGAGAGAGAGAGAGAGAGAGAGAGAGAGAGAGAGAGAGAGAGAGAGATTTGGTAAAGTCATATAATCATGCATGCGAATCTTAAACTCAGTCTCTCTCTCTCCAGTGGAGAGAGAGAGAGAGAGAGAGAGAGAGAGAGAGAGAGAGAGAGAGAGAGAGAGAGAGAGAGAGAGAGAGAGAGAGAGAGAGAGAGAGAGAGAGAACGATCTGGTAAAGTCTTAAAATCATGCATGCGAATCTTAAAAACTCACTCTCTCTCTCTCTCTCTCTCTGTAGTGCAGCAGGAGGAGTGCTCGCCGTCCCCACTCACCACGCTGCCGTTGTAAGTGTAGCGTGTACTCCAGACTCGGTTATGTCAAGCTGTTTCGTGGAATGCGGGCCTGCCAACACTTGCCTTTATGCGCCTCCTCAACGCTAACTCAAACTCTCGCTGGGTTTACTCTGCCCGACTGCTAACTATGACTACTGCTGCTAATGCCATGTTGTCCCCCTCCTCCATCTCTCTCTCTCTCTCTCTCTCTCTCTTATTGCCATTACTACTGATTCTCCATGCAGTTCATGCTTTTGTTTTTTTCCACTACTACTACTACTACTACTACTACTACTACTACTACTACTACTACTACTACTACTACTACTACTACTACTACTACTACTACTACGACTAGGTCTACTACTAATAATAACTACTAATAATACTGCTACTGCTACTACTACTACTACTACTACTACTACTAGTATTTCTCACTCTTATTTTTTCTTATTTGTATTATCATTATTATTATCAATATTATTATTATTATTATTATTATTATTATTATTATTATTATTAGTAGTAGTAGTAGTAGTAATAGTAATAGTAGTAGTAGTAGTAAGAGTCTGTACGTAAAAAAAAAATTCATCATTAAGCTATAAAGTTACTAAATTTTAAAGTAAAAATATAGGAAGGTGAATAGGTTTTGTGCAATATGAGGAGGAGGACAGTGAGGAGGAGGAGGAGGAGGAGGAGGAGGAGGAGGAGGAGGAGGAGGAGGAGGAGGAGGAAAGAGGAGAAGGAGACGCAAACACAAGACACAGAGAGAGGCAGGTGGTGGTGGAGAACAGAGCACCTCATCACAATCCTTCCCACCCCCCCCACACCCCCAAGCCACACAGGACGACTGGCGCGTGTTAGGGGGGGGCTTGATTGAGGGGGAGATAGGATGCGTAGGAAGCAGAAAGGTGGGGGTGTTTAACTCCTTCAATACTGGGACACATTTTTTTTACCTTGAGATTTGTTTGTGATTAGACCGTTTTATTTACATTAAGGAGGCTCTATGGAGGTCGGAAGAGTAATGGCCAGTCTTTACTAATTTAATCCCCACATGAGTTTCTGAAGCTGTATAAAATCACCAAATAGTAACCAGAATGAATATGGCAACGTGTCACGGTACTGAAAGGGTTAAGGCGGCATGTGAAGGGTTAAAGGAGAGGAAGTGGATGGAGGGCCTGTGTGTGTGTGTGTGTGTGTTTTTTTTTTCTGTAGTGTTTGGTCAACATTAAGACAAGGAAGGGTGAGTATTGTGCCCCGCCTCCCCCCTCCCCCCCCGCCTCCACTCCCAGGATCAGCAGCTGCTTCACCCGAGGGTCAACAAGGAATCTAATCTCTTCCCTTAGATGTCTTTACGTTAGTCTTGTCTCTCCTCCCTTCTCTGATTTTTCTTGCTTTATTTTCTGCCTTCTTTATCTTTTATTTAGATTTTTTTGCAAACTTTTTACATTGTTTAATTTTTCTTTTTTTTTTCTGTTTTTCTGGTTTTAGTTTTTATTTATTTTTTCTCTTATATCATCACTTTCTTTACTTACTTTTCTTTTTCCTATATTTCACTTCTTTCTCTCTCTCTTTGTGCATTTTTTTCTACTTTTACTTTTTATTAATCTCTTATATTATTACTCTCTCAACGGCATACATTTCCTTTTCACGTAATTTTTTTTCAGGCAGTACTATCAAAATCACCACAAAAAACAACTTTCCTTTAGTGTTTCCTTCACATTTTCCATCATGTATCATCTATCCTTATTTTCTACAGCTCCACCTTCTTTCCTTCCCTTTTTTCTCACTTTTTCTCACATTTACTCCTATTTACACATCTTCCCAGCTGTTCCGGTAATTTCCTGCCCTTGAATATCTTCCCATCTCTCTTCTTCCCGGACATCTTATCGCTTAACGCCTACGCTTCCCGCCACTCTTGGTCTGAATCCCTCCGTACTTCTTACTCGCCAAACCATAAACTAACAAAACAAAGTCACGCTGGAAATGTTGTCTTCTCGAGCGTGGTAAACCAAGTAAATAGTGCGGTAGATTCGAGTACTTCCACGAGAGAGAGAGAGAGAGAGAGAGAGAGAGAGAGAGAGAGAGAGAGAGAGAGAGAGAGAGAGAGAGAGAGAGAGAGAGTAGAGCCTTTGGAAAGTAGTGATGGTGAGAGACAAAAGCATTTCAGAATACAAGCCTGACAAAAATAATGAAAAGAGGATTGAAATACGATTACACACATGAACACAGAAACAGACAGAAAGTAAATATATAAAAAATAAATACACAATCTTATATAGGAGACGAAGAAAGCCCACATGATGACAAACAACAAATACATGAAAAACAAACCAGCGTACTTACACACAACACCCCAAATAACAAGATAACACGAGAGATAAGCATGAAAACACACACACACACACACACACACACACACACACACACACACACACACACACACACACACACACACACACACAAGCACATACAAAAAAAAAAAAACGTAATCCTATTTGTGGGATGAAGAGTAAGTAGAGTCCTTGTGGTGACTCGAATGGTAATCGGTAACTGCAGGTGGGAAGGTTAGGCGGGAGGGAGCCGGCGCCTGTGATTGGGTGGCGCGTGTTGCACCTGCTGCCTCCAGGTCATGGCTGGCTGAGGAGGGAGAGAGGGAGAGGAGGGTGAATAGAGGTTGGATGTTAGTCAGGGACGAGGAGGACGACTGTGAGGAGGAGGAGGAGGAGGAGGAGGAGGAGGAGGAGGAGGAGGAGGAGGAGGAGGAGGAAAGGGAGAGTTGTGAGAGGAGTTAAACATGAATCCTTGGCATTGTCCTGGTCCTGATGCTCTCCTGAATGCTCTCTCTCTCTCTCTCTCTCTCTCTCTCTCTCTCTCTCTCTCTCTCTCTCTCTCTGTGTTTCCTAAACAACCACACCCCTCTTCCTTCATACTCAGTTCCCGTTCACTTCTTTCTCCTTCCTGCAATCTCGTCTCTCTCTCTCTCTCTCTCTCTCTCTCTCTCTCTCTCTCAAAGCATTAGCTCAACGTACAAAGCGCTTTGCTGACTCTAACTTACGGGATGCCTGTGATTCAGTGAGAGAGAGAGAGAGAGTGTGTGTTATATTGATTAGCTGAAGCTTAAGTTACTCCTAACAGCGGCGTGATGAAATCCAGGTGAGCTCATTGAACGAAGCGAATACAATATCACAACGCTGTAGTATAATAATAATAATAAAAATCAAAGGCTCGCTACAAAGAAAATGTCAAATAAATAGAAAAGGAAAAACTAAAGTGAAATAGCTTATTATCGACTCTCTCTCTCTCTCTCTCTCTCATTATTCCCAAGACGAGAACTGGTAAATGAAAAAAAAGACCAAGAAGCAAAAATGTAGTAATTTGACACAAAATAGCATAAAAAAAAACATATAGAAAAAATGCTAGCCTTCATATATATCCACCATTACAATTCGTTATGCATGTACACTATTCGTTATTACATTCTCTTCTTCCTCCTCCTCCTAATTCTCTTCTTCCTTCTTCTATACGTATGATTCCCGCTCCTCTCTCTCACACTCTTCCCTATTCAAGCTCTCGTATTTCTGACAGTTACGAAAATAAGCAAAAAATATAAGCAAGCATTGATAGAATACAACAACAAGGAGTAAGTAAAAGCTGATAACTAAAATCAACTTCACTAAAAGGATAAATGAATAGAAAAATTGGAAAATATGAAAAAAATCACCCATTTACACAATTTTCACTTAGCAATATCAGATTCTCGACAATCGTTACTCACTTCCTTGTTATCGACGTTGTTTTTGCTTCACCACCACCACCACTACTACTACTACTACTACTACTACTACTACTACTACTATAGTCTGTCTTCTCTAAAATGGCTCTTGATTTAAAACATATTGTAGCTTATTGATAAAGTAATTGATTTGATGTGAATAATACTTGTTTTCTGTTGACCAACGCACTAATGGAGCCATTTTAGAGTAGACAGTCTATACTACTACTACTTTTACTACTACTACTACTACTACTACTACTACTACTACTACTAAGAATAACAACAATAAGAAGAACACTAACAATAAAAACAAACCCATTAAAACCAGATTCCTTATATTACATTTCATTCACGATCTCATGACCACGTAGTAAACATCTCTCTCTCCCTCTTCCCCTCTCTCTCCCTCTCCCTTTCTCTCTCTGTCTCATCCTGCCAACACAACACAACACCCGCACTGATGATAACCATGAAACACAGTAATCTTTCCTGATGAAGCAAATTTGCAGAAGAAGAGCTCGACCTATAAAAGAGATTCTTCAAACAGCTTTCGAAGGTTTACGAGGCCTTCTGACGCACCCAGGGAGGAGAAGAAGAGAAGGAGGAGAGGAGAAAAAGAGAAAATAGGAGCAGAGGATAAGAGAAGATGATGGGAGGTGGAAACGAAAGGGGGAATTGGTGAGATTGTATGAAGTGGAAGGAGGAAGAGAAAGAAGGATGAGTTTAAAAGAGAGAGAGAGAGAGAGAGAGAGAGAGAGAGAGAGAGAGAGAGAGAGAGAGAGAGAGAGAGAGAGAGAGAGAGAGAGAGAAACATGTTAAGCGCTTTTGGTTGTATGAAGCTTAACTTTGATTAGCAGGCCAACTGTAGATTCTGTAGGCCCACATAAAGTTTTAAGTTTATTGTTTTTATTTATTGTCCAGCCGAGCGGTTTCACTGGTAGTTTTAGTGTTTCTTAACAACCCAGGTGTACAAGGAAAACTCAGTATATAAAAGTTAGTATATTATGTACAAATTTACAAGTGCTGTCCACACGCCACGTACAAAAACACATACTGAAACGTGTTTTAAACTCGGGAAAATGTTTGTAATGTCACGAGTTCACAGAGTCACTAAGTTCCCGCAGCACACAGGTTAGACGCACACACACTTGACACACCCCGCACTTCCCAGTCGCCGGTTATCTTCCTTTTTGCCGCGGTCGCCGGCGCCCACCGCGCCCAGCCTCCAAGATGCTGACACAAGGGCGTCGGTCATGTGACGGGGGAAATGTCCACTGGGTGTATTGTGTCGTGCATTACCTTTATTTCTCACTGGTAGTGATACCTATATAAAATGCATCCTACCTATAGTGATTACATTAATTGGTTTAGTTATCTGAGTCAATCATGAATGCAACAAAGTACTAGTTAGTTTTATGAAATAGAGAAGCACTGGAACCCCTGTTTAAAGGAAAAGACAAGGTCAGCATTTACACATGTTGCACCACATTACGAAAGATTGCATCAGATTTCTATAATGATTATTATACTTATGTACAATGGTCTTACCTTTCCTATGGCGGTTACAAACAAAGACAAACGGAAAGGCTTAAAAACAAGAGAAATTAATTAAGAGAGAGAGAGAGAGAGAGAGAGAGAGAGAGAGAGAGAGAGAGAGAGAGAGAGAGAGAGAGAGAGAGAGAGAGAGAGAGAGAATATTGGCCTCTCTCCTACGACCCCGAGTCACGCCAGGAGAAAGAAAGATGATAAAAATGATAACCTTAGCTAATAACGAAAGAAATAAATAGAGAAAAGAGAAAAAAAAGGTAAACTGGTTCGTATTTGCTTAACCACTGGAGGGAGAGAAAGGGAGAGAGTGAGAGAGGGGAGGGAAGAAGTGAGAGGGGGAGACAGGTGGTGGAGGAGGCAGGTGAGAGAGAGCCAGGTGAGGGAAAGAGAGGGTGAGAGGGAACAAGGCATGAAGAGAGAAGGATAGAGAGAAAGGGAGAGGGGAAACAGACGGGTAAGAGAGCAGTGAGAGGAGAGAGAGAGAGAGAGAGAGAGAGAGAGAGAGAGAGAGAGAGAGAGAGAGAGAGAGAGAGAGAGAGAGAGTGTGTGTGTGTGTGTGTGTGTGTGTGTGTGTGTGTGTGTGTGTGTGTGTGTGTGTGTGTGTGTGTGTGTGTGTGTGTGAAAAGATTTTGTCAGACAGGCAGAAACTTGAGATTATTTTATTACTCTCTCTCTCTCTCTCTCTCTCTCTCTCTCATTACCTGCTCCTTCACCTTTTATAGACTCTTGTTTTTTTTTTCTTTTGCACTTTTCACTTTATTTTTTACCTCCTTTTTCACTTGGCACTCTCTCTCTCTCTCTCTCTCTCTCTCTCTCTCTCTCTCTCTCTCTCTCTCTGTGCAAGCTTTTCTCATCTTTATAAAATATTTCAGCCATATCTTCTTTTATATCTAATGTTCTCATCTTTATAAGTATTCTGTCTGCCTCTCTCTCTCTCTCTCTCTCTCTCTCTCTCTCTCTCTGGCCATGTGGTGGAAGCCCTAACTTTATACTCCCCTAATGGAGGACAATCCCAACAGTAGTACCTCCTAATGCCGTGTGTGAGCCCCATCAACTGAGGCTCCGCTGGTCCGCCAGAGGGGAGGAAAAAAAAAAAAAAAAAAAAAAAAGAAAACGGGAATATCCTGATAATTGGTGTCAACAAGTCAATTTCAATCCATCTACCGTCTACTTGGTTTCCTTTTTTCCGTCTCTGCTTCTTGTTCTGTGTTCTTGTGTGTTTCTCTGATTGTGTTTAAGAATCTTTCGTTTTTTTTTTTTTTTTTTTTTTTTTGTGTTATTTATTTGTGGTTGTGTTTATTTGTCTCTGTTTCTCTGTGTCTGTTCTTGATACATTTTTTCGTGGGTTTCATAATAACTCTCTGTTGTTCCCATCGTTAGTTCTTTTTCTTTGTGTTCGTCTCTCTCTTTCTGTCTGTCTGTCTGTCTCTCTCTCTCTCTCTCTCTCTCTGTTCCTGTTTCCGTTTTGTAGTTTTCATAATACCTGTTGTTCTCTTTGTTCTTTTTTAAGTGCTTGTCTTTCTATCTCTCTATGCTTATTCCTGTTCCTTTTTGTAGTTTTTATAACATGTCTCTGTTGATCTCTCTGTCATTCTTCCACTAATTTCCATCTTTTATGTATATGTTTCTATTCGTTTTTTTATATTCATTTTTCTATACACGTGCAATCAGTCTATATTGATTTGTCTCGTGTCTACTCGTATATATTTTAAGGTCATTTCTAAGTGTCTTGCTTCCCTCATCTGCCTTCAAGCTTCATATTTTGTCTTGTTATTTCTATCTGTCTGGCTGTTTACTTTTTCTCTTCCTGATTGCCAAAATTTTTACCACTTATTTCTATTTCTTTCTACTTGCACTTGTTCCTGTATGTCTGCCACTCTTAAATCAGCAAGTATCTAGTCTTCTAAAATATGACGAAATACTAACTAAAACTCCATGAGAGACAGAAATAATGCCACTTATGTCTGTTTTTTTCCGTCTATCTCCATTTAGCACATCTCTTATATAAAGTATGAGATGATGCACGCGTCTATAAACTCCGTGAAATGTTAAGAGAAATCACGGAAAAGGCAAAAAAAAAAAAAAAAAAAAAAACATAATAAAAACAAGTAAGAGCAGGATCAAATAACACGCAAGGAGGAAGATTCAGTGGCGAGCGGAAACGTTTCTGCCACAAAAACGTTTTCTGTTTTTATGGTGGCGCTGAAAGTATCGTCTTGACACCCAGAGAGTTAAACGAAAAATGGCACAAAGAAGAAGTGCAGGTCTCTCTCTCTCTCTCTCTCTCTCTCTCTCTCTCTCTCTCTCTCTCTCTCTCTCTCTCTCTCTCTCTCTCTCTCTCTCTCTCTCTCTCAGCCATCAGTCTTCTATCATCCTTCTTACGTAATCCTCTGAGCTCCTACAAGACATCCTTAGAAATAAACATGTTTCTTTTGAGTGACGTTTACCTGAAGGAAGAAGACAGGTGGTGTGGAGGGGAAGGCGTGGAGGAGGAGGAGGAGGAGGAGGAGGAGGAGGAGGAGGAGGAGGAGGAGGAGGAGGAGGATAGTGGTTACGTAAGTGTGTGAAAAACAGTAAATTTCAAGAGATAAAAAAAATATATATATACCAATTTTTCGTGTGCGCAGATTTTTGCAACTTCAGAATACTACTGATCTCTCTCTCTCTCTCTCTCTCTCTGTCTGCCTGTCCTTGTTTACTAATGGGATATATTTTTCGATTAAAACCAGAAGCCTTTGTTGATGAGAGAGAGAGAGAGAGAGAGAGAGAGAGAGAGAGAGAGAGAGAGAGAGAGAGAGAGAGAGAGAGAGAGAGAGAGAGAGAGAGAGAGAGAGGAGGGAGCAGGTGACGTGAAGAGTAATAGGAGAAGGAGGAGGAGGAGGAGGAGGAGGAGGAGGAGGAGGAGGAGGAGGAGGAGGAGGAGGAGGAGGACGTGAAAACAATGGCGTATCGCAGGTGAGGCATAACGAAGGTGGTGATAAAAGACATAATATAATAAGAAATAAAGAAAAAAAATACAGGTGGAGCTCCGTCTTTGTCAGAGAGAGAGAGAGAGAGAGAGAGAGAGAGAGAGAGAGAGAGAGAGAGAGAGAGAGAGAGAGAGAGATTCATATATTGCTTTCCATTTCTTTCCTTTCTATTAATCTATTTCTTTTTTTTCCTACTGTCTATTTGTCAATCTCTCTCTCACTTCATGTATCTTTCTATCTACTCTTCATTCATATCAGATTCCGTGTGACTCTCTCTCTCTCTCTCTCTCTCTCTACTGATATAGAGAGACAGCAAAACAAAAATAGAGAAACAGGAAGGAATATGAAAGCTAGGAACTCTCTCTCTCTCTCTCTCTCTCTCTCTCTCTCTCTCTCTCTGCTGATAGACAATCATACAAAGATACAAAAATGAAAATGAGAAGAATATGAAAACAAGGAAGGAACACACAAACATACACAATCTCTCTCTCTCTCTCTCTCTCTCTCTCTCTCTCTCTGCGTCGTTCAAGGGAGGGCGTTCCGTAGACGACGCCCGAAGTTCCGCTCTGATGACAGCGTCCCATTGTGGCAGCGGCAAGCAGGTGTGTCCAGATGAGACTTCCCCCACACCTGCGCCCCCACCCCCTTAAACCCTTTCCCCGACCCCTCCTCCCACACCTTTCCCCCTTTCCTCTTTCCCAGGTAAGTGTTCCCTCTCTCCCATCCTTTATCCTCCCCTCCTCCTCCTCCTCCTCCTCCTCCTCCTCCTCCTACTACTACTACTGATGCTACTACTCCTCCTCCTCTCTCCCGTCCTTTAGTTTTCCCACACCCTGTTCGACTATCTTCTTACCTTCCAGACTTTACTCCACCCCTCCTCCTCCTCTTCCTCCTCCTCCTCGTCTTCTTCCTCCCTCTCATCTCCGCCACGTATCTCTTTTCTTATCTCCAAACACCGCCCTCCTACCTTCTTCTTGCCATCTACCACCTCTTCTTCTTCTTTTTCTTCTTCTTTTTCCTCCTTCTCCTTTTCCTCCTCCTCCTGTTCTTCGTCCTGTTCCCCATACTTCGTTTCAGCAGCCTCACGTTTTCTTTCTCCTTGCTCTTCCTCCTCCCACTCTCATCTCCTCTTATCAAGGGTAAGAGGGAGAAGGGGGTGTTAGAGCCTGAAGCAATGCTGTGTGAGTGGGGGGGGAGAGGAAGAGGAGGAGGAGGAGGAGAAGGAAGAGGAGGATGGAGGACGCTTGGTAGTTTTCATATAATACAAAGTCACACGAAGGGATGCAAGTTTTTTTTCTTTTTCTTTTTTGCTCGTATTTACAATTTTAGTTTTTTGACACACGTAAATTTTAAAGAGTATAGATTTTGTGGGGAGTTTAAATATCTCCCTTGGTCACTTTAAATACTTTGATATTCTACCGGAAGTGTGATGCTGCATATTTTGTTATTAAACACGGTAAGACATCTTTTTCATTCAGTCATTATATTCGACACTTTTTGAGCACATTCTTATACGGCAGAGTGAGAAGGAGCTTGGCATTCTGAACACCCTTTCCTTCAACATTCACCAGCATGATTCAAGACTTGCCAGCAATACGAGGCTATTTCTGGCATGACATTCTATTTGTATTACATTAATTGTATAAATAGAAAGAAAACAACACTGCACACTCCATTACCTCTCACAACACCCAGCAGTGACCTTCCACCAACATAAGGGACCTTTTTTTTTATTTATATATCTTACTTGCAACACTTTCTTGTACTGTATGAATGGAAAGAGTATACCATTGCATCACACAACACCCATCAGTTTATTTTGCTGCAAAATATGGCAACTTTTTTGGCATAAATATACCTCACATGCAACACTTTTTTATACTGTATGAATGGAAAGAGTACACCATACAACACTGTATTGCATTACACACCACCCATCAGTTATTTCTTTTTACATGAATATGCTTTTACTTGCAACACTTTCTTATGCTGTATAAATGGAAAGAATACACCATGCAACACTCTATTGCCTCACACAACACTCATTACAACACCTGGCCGCGCTTCCTTCACCATCTTCCAACAACAAGACGAAATCCCAGACGCAAGATTTTCCCTCGCTCTAGACACACGCACACACACACAGCAGCGCCTGATCCGCGGCAGTAACACTTCAAGTGGGGCCAAAGACACGTCCTGTCCTCGCTCGCCGCCTCGTCAACGTCCTCCTGCGCCCGTGAAACAAGTTAATTCCATCCTACCTAACCAGCTTCATTAAAAAGTTATGCTCTCTTTACCAGCAGTTTTATCCTTCGTAAACTCTCATAACCCAGGTTCCTATGGTGCGCCCCTCGCTCAGTACAGCCCTTCATTATCAGCTTAACACGCCCAATAATAGCCAGTCAAGCAGGTGAAGGAGTGTGGGAAGCCGAGACCTCCGCAGCGGCCTCCGTCAGTCAGCTCTTGAGAACTTAGAGGCAAAGATACAGAGCTATATTTAAGGCTGGTTCAAGGAGGAGACGTCTTGGAGTGGTGGAGAGACACAGGAGGGGGTGGAAATGAATGGTGTGCAGGGAAGGGAAGGAATATATGGGTGGAATGTAGGAAATATAAGGAAAATGTTTAGTTAGGAGAAAGTGTAGGAAAGGAAAGAAAATATGGAACGTAATGTAGGAAAAGAGAGAGAAAAAAAGTTAAAATACAGTGAGTAATGAAGGAAAGGAAAGGAAAAGCTTAGTTAGGAGGATATATAGTAAAAGAGAAAAGAAAATATAGGACGTGTTCTAGAAAAGATAAAAGGAGGATCATCCAAGGGAAAGTTATGTGACAGGAAGTTGAAAGGAAGAAAAAACCATGTACGGCAGAGAATAACTGCCATTGATGTCAGATGGAGTTGATGGATGAGCAATAAGACAGTATTAGAAACGAAAATATGGATTATTAATGGAGAAGTGATATAATATGGAGGTCTAACGAGAAAATATGGTTAAGAAAAGAAAAAAAAATAGTTCTTAAAAAAGTACAAAAAAACATAGCCATAAGTTGGATCATAAAGGTGGAACAAGAAGGTACTATGCTTGACTCTCGCCTCTATGAACATGAGGGTGAGCTTACGATGCAAATTGGCACACAAGGAAAGAAAATGAAACCTAGAAATTCTTTTAGTGAGTCTTGTGGTGAGCAAAACACAGAGAAAGACGAATAACAACAAGATTCTAAAGAACATGACAACCTGATTTTCATTAGGTATTGTTCTTTGCTCTCTCTCTCTCTCTCTCTCTCTCTCTCTCTCTCTCTCTCTCTCTACGGCTTCTACATCCCATAAATACCTTACATGATACCATAAAAAAAATAATCCGAACAGTAAAAAAGAGGGAAAAAAAGAGAAAACAGGAAATAAATATCATGTATCTATACCGAGTGGTTATTTGTACGTATTCCTATAGTATGTTTGTGAGTGTCCGTGTGTACGTGTGGATTTATATATGTATGTATGCATGTACGTTCATGGATGTGGAAAAAGTCCATAAACCTTTAAGTTGGTGATCTGAAAACTGTAAAGCTAATGCTGTTCATTAAAAAAAAAATTCCTACTACGAATAACTACCACCACTACTACTACTACTACTACTACTACTACTAGGTTGAAAATAATTGTTGTTTTAGGAATGGTTAATTAAGAATAATTCATAGTAATAATCATTTTTAACTATATGAAGGTTATTGTCTTCAGAATGAATAACCATAGAGAGAGCAGACTTGGCTTCTTTTAAGACTTTTGTCCCTATCTTTTGGCTAATTTCTTTAAAATCTTTCATGGATCTTGCTGTTTCAGTGGGCCCTTTTTTTTTTAATATTTTGTTGCCCTTGGCAGGTGTCCTTCTTGCGTAAAAAAAAAAGAAGATGGATAACAAAGGGCTCAATGAATAACCAGTGGAAAAATCAAGGAAATATTTTACGATATTAGCATTTTCTTCGTAAAAGCCGACATGAAATCCCAGAAAATTGGAGTTTATCAGGACAGCTTTTTGTCAACAGATACGCTGAGCAACAACTCAACTCTTGACCTTAATCGCTTCAGTACTGGAATGCATTTTTACCTGAGTTTTGGTGTGATTTTATTGGCATTAGGAAGGATCCATGTAGGTCAGAAGATTAATGGCCACAGTCTTCACTATTTTAATATTTACATGAGTTTCTGAAGCTGTATAAAATCACCAAATAGTAACGAAAAGGAATATGAAAACGTGTCATGGTACTAAAGGGGTTAAACTGTATGACTGGAGAATGAATGTGAACATCATGCCTGAGGAATATTGGCATTCATTAAAAATTTAGTATAGTGATGTCATGGGTGTTCAATGACGTCACAAACCGGACTGTTACTTCCCCCAGCTTGAGGACACCAAAACAGTCCTGCACCACCAGTCCTCTCACACACCAATTCAACAACAATCACTCGTCCTTTGCCTTTTCTATCTCCCGTCCACATCTTCCTACTCTTCCTTCTCTTTCTCCTCTTCCTTGTTTCCTCCTCCTCCTCCTCCTCCATCTTTTTGTCTTCTCCTATTGTACATTTCTTAACAACAACAACAACAACAACAACAACAACAACTATTACTACTACTACTACTACTACCAACACCACCACCATTTCTGTTACTAATACCATCACTGCTAAACGAAGCTTGAAACTTGTGGGGAATACAGGAATAACATTTTTGGGGCTTTGTTCTGTGTACGTCTAAAATAAAAGCTTACACAACGATATGTATACAAAAAACTTAAACTTGTTCTCTACTTTCTCGTGTCTGGGATGAGTCTGCCCTACGCCCAGCCAGCTCGTTACACAATCGCATCAAGGAACGGCGTATCTGGATGTTTGGGACTATGTTGACGTTATCCTTGTCTCTTAAGGAATCAAAACATCCTGCGCTCTGAATAACACATCCAGCTCTGCCGACTTGTTTTGACAGCCATACCCACCCACACTACACTCCTATTGCCACATTTTACCACTTCCGCCCCTTGCAATGTAATGGCTGTTAATATGAGTAAGGAGATAACACTGACTAACACTACTACCACTTCTGCTACCACTACTAACACCCACCTACACTATATCCTGCCATTGCTACATTTTATCACTTCCGTTCCTCGCACTGTAATGGCTGTTAATATTTTTTTTCTTGTGTTAAAAGGAAAAACTGGCCAAGGGCAACATAAAACGAAATAAAAGGCCCACTTGGTTGCCAGTTCTCTTGCAGTTCCGAGAGAGTTAGCCAAGAAATAAGGGATAGATGTCCTGAAACCTAACACTACTACCACTGCTACTACTACTACTAACATTGCCCTTACTGCTGCAACTACTGCTCCTATGTACTCCTCCTACTCTACAACACAAATACAATCCTCTCACACTGTAGGAATTATAAAAATGTACATATTTGTCGACCTTTTTCATCCGCACACCGCACGTCTTTCCCTTTCTCCATCGCCCTTCCCTTTAGCAGACCTCGCTTTCACCTTCTCCCTCCCCGCCACGCACAGCCCGCCCCTACACACTCCAGCAAACACCCGTCAGGTACAGACAACAGAGACAGGTAAACATGACACAACTTCCTCTTCTTATATAAACAACTCGAATGAATGCACTGTAAAGAAAACGAGAGTGCGGTGTTAACTTTTGTGGAAATCTCGTATCATTATAGTTATTCAGTTTTTGGGAAGGTTTTATGCGCGTGTGCTTGATGTTGTTATCTCTTGTTATTTTATCATGTGGATGTGTACTGTGGTTTTTTTTTTTACTTTCCTAGTTCATTTTTTTTTTTAATTGATTTTAGCTTCCAGTGACATTCGACAAGGTTAGAAATGAGGCATTATATCTAGTTGGGTATATAATCTACGTGTTACAGTATTTTATCAGCGATTATACAGTGAAATGTGTTCATTATCATTAAACAAAAGTTACAATGGTGAAATTCCCTCATGTACAGTCCCTACACACACACACACACACACACACACACACACACACACACGAATGAGGGAGACAGGGAGGGAGAATGAAACATGAGGAGACAAAAAAAAAACGCAGTAGGAGGAGGAAGATGAATAAGAGGATGTGGAGGCGGCGGAAAAGAAGGGAGGAAAGGAGGAATAAGACGAGGAGAAGAAGGAGGAGGAGGAGGAGGAGGAGGCAGAGGAGGCCGGGTAAGGCAGTGGGTAGTGGTGCAGCAGCAGACGTCTGAGAAAATAAACACATTTCCGAGCAATGTTACTGAAAATGAAGCGAGGAACGTCCGTTTTCCTTAACTGGTAGTGTTGGGGGAGACTTGCTTAATTCCCACCCCTTAGAGCAGAGGGGCCGCGAGACGGATGGCGGGGCTGAGGAGGGCAAGCCATAGGAACTCCGTCACAATTAGACCCATTTAGCGAAATTATGAAGGATGCAGCTCATGTCTCTGGTATTAAGAGGTTGTACAGGAGACGGTGAGAAGTAGAGTTGTAGAGGAAAACGTGATATGATGACTGTACTGCAGGAATAAGAGGAGGAGGAGGAGGAGGAGGAGGAGGAGGAAAAACGAAAAAAAACAAAGAGGAGTAAAACGAGGTGGAGAGAAGGAAGAAAGTATAGAAGAAATGAACAGAATGAATGAATGAAGCATGAATAGAAAAAAAGAAAAAAAAAAAACAAGGAGGGATATTCTGGCAAAAAAAAAAAAAAAAGATGTTGGCTGGAGGAAACGAACAAATGAAGCAAGAGAGAGAGAGAGAGAGAGAGAGAGAGAGAGAGAGAGAGAGAGAGAGAGAGAGAGAGAGAGAGAGAGAGAGAGGGTGAGGGAAAGAAAAGAGAATTTGGTGAGCGGAAATAGAGCAAATAAAGAGGAGTAAGGAGGAAGAAAATATGAAGAAAAGAGGAGAGTAGGGGGGAGGAGGAGGAGGAGGAGGAGGAGGAGGAGGAGGAGGAGGAGGAGGAGGAGGAGGAGGAGGAGGAGGAGGAGGAGGAGGAGGTTTTCACTAATGTATGTGGGTCGCTTCCTCCATACCCTTCCTCCTTCCTCCACTCGTAACACACACACACACACACACACACACACACACACACACACACACACACACAACAGCAGCAGCAGCGGGTGATTTATACAAGGAATCTGTTTACTTGCTTGACTCTATGCATTCAGGAAGCGAGGAACAAGTTGACTTTGGTATGAAACTTTATGTGTATAGAAGTTATTTTTGTTACCATTGTTGTTGTTGGGAGCTTATGTAAAACTAACCTTTATTTTTGGCCTTTCTTCCACGTATCTGATGGATTTGACTTTAAACTATTGCGCGGGAATGAATACTGACATGTTGACCTTAGAATCATTTTTGTGTGTTGTTCTTCGCGTTCTGGTATTTAACTTTCTATCAAGAGGAGTAACATATATTTTTTGTCTTGAGGGTCAGATTCACTCCATACACCCCTTGATCACCATGACGTGTTTCCATCTTCATTCTGGTTACTATCTGGTGGTTTTATACAGCTTCAGAAACTTATGTGGGGTATTAAAATAGTGAAGACTGTGACCATTAATCTTCTGACCTCCACAGACCCTTCCTAGTGTCAATAAAGTGGTCTAATCGTACACAAATCTCAAGGTAAATATGTGTCACAGTATTGAAGGGGTTAATTCCTCTTTCATGCACATATGGAAGGGAGAAGGTGACGCATTTCCTTCTCAACATCAATGACTTTTCGTATTCCATTGTCTCTCTCTCTCTCTCTTTCTCTTCTTCTTCAACTTCTTATTCGTCTTCTCTCTCCTTCCTCCCTTCTTCCAACATCTTAATGCATCCTTCATTGCACGAATTTGTCTTTTCTTGAACGCTTCTTCCCTTCTCCCCTTCTTTGTTTAATTTATAGTTGTTTATCTCTCTCTCTCTCTCTCTCTCTCTCTCTCTCTCTCTCTCTAACTTACTTCCCCTTCTTTCCTAATTATTGTTCTTCAGTGTTGTTATTGCATTCCGTCGTGTCTCTCTCTCTCTCTCTCTCTCTCTCTCTCTCTCTCTCTCATTATTACCCCTACAAAGCATTTTCATCCTCCCTCTTCCTCTCCCTCTCTCTCTTTAAAGAAAACGTTTGGCATCATTGTTTCCTTAAATTAGATCCTTAACCGTACAAATCCTCCTCCTATCCTCTTTTTTTCCTCTTTCTTCTTTCATCCCTTTCTTTCTCTTCCTCTATTCCCTCGCCTCCCTATTTCCCTTTTCTTCTATTACCGTAATGGATTATATTCTCTGTCTGTCTCTCTGTCTCTCTCTCTCTCTCTCTCAAGACTCCAGGTACAAATACATTAAGTTTCTATCGTGCTTTCTTTCTTCACGTATTCCTTGCCC
This sequence comes from Portunus trituberculatus, assembly GCF_017591435.1. NCBI lineage: Eukaryota > Metazoa > Arthropoda > Malacostraca > Decapoda > Portunidae > Portunus > Portunus trituberculatus. The sequence goes on from NC_059286.1 coordinate 4,460,579, forward strand.
TAATGTTTCTTTCATTATGTTTACGTAGAGTTTGCAGGTCCATTTCTACTTTCATAAGCGTTCCTTGGTTGATTTATTTGCTTTTTCGTGGTTGTGGAAGCGAAGTTAATGATTGTGAAGGGTGGGGGTGGTAGTAGTAGTAGTAGTAGTAGTAGTAGTAGTAGTAGTAGTAGTAGTAGTAGTAGTAGTAGTAGTAGTAGTAGTAGTAGTAGTTGTTGTTGTTGTTGTTGTTATTGATGTTTTTGTTAAAGAATGTGCAATAAGGATGAGGAGATAAGATAAAGAGAGGAAGAGGAGGAGGAGGAAACAAAAAAGAGGAGAAAGAAAATAAGGAGGAAGAAGAGCAGGAGGAAGTGGACAGGAAATAGAAAAAGACAAACTGTTGACCACTTAAAAGACAAACAGAACACAAACAATATACCCCAACGCACCACAAATACCAGAAAAAAAACACAGAAAATTATCAACAAAATCAAGTAAGCTGGGACGTATAAGAAGTGGGGAATTCAACCAATGGACACCTTCAGTATAGTCGTCGCCCGTCGCTCAGGTAATGGTCCAGGTGAATACAGGCCACGCACACGCTAATCTCTACAATTTGACACCAAAATCTCCACTATATAACCCGGGATTAACGACGCCAGCCATACACGACACGGCGGTGGGAATCTGTCGGTGTATTAATGCTATGAGAGAGAGAGAGAGAGAGAGAGAGAGAGAGAGAGAGAGAGAGAGAGAGAGAGAGAGAGAGAGAGAGAGAGAGAGAGAGAGAGAAATTGCTAACGCTATAACCACAAAAACATGATAAAAGTACGTAAATTAAAAGCTACATTCTTTCTGGTTCAACATATTACCACCACCACCAATGCTGCTACTACAACCACAAAAATTATGACACCTATTACAGCTACTAACGCACCACCACCACCACCACCACTGCTACTATAAGCTCTCCAGTATTGGTAAAACTGTCGCATTTTCTTCAACCACACTCCTTGCTACCACTGAACAGAGAGGAGGAAAATATAAACATAAATAAACGCGACCATAAATCACGACCATAAATTAGCAAGCGCAGATAGAAAGATTAAAAAAGGAGATAGTAGGAGTAATGGAGTGGAGAGACAGACTTAAGCAAGCACTGATAAAACACAGTGGTATTATTAGTAAAAGAAAAAAATTTGTCTTGCCACACTGCATTTAGTAATATCTAGTTACCAATGTTTTATTAGCTTGTCATCCTTTAGGTCTGCATCACTTCACTCTCTTATTAATCCCTTCAGTACTGGTAATAAATTTTACCAGGAGTTTTGTGTACCATAAGACCATTTTATTGATATTAGTAAGGGTGTATAGAGGGCAGAAGATTAATGGCCACGGTCTTCACTATTTTAATCCCAATACAAGTTTCTGAAGCTGTATAAAATCATCAACTTGTAAGCAGAGTGAATATGGAAATGCGCCATCATAGTGAAAGGGTTAACATTACTTCAACTATTATTAATACTTACATAATTCAACACCACATACTCTTACTTATGTTACATCTTTTAATAATCTCACCACCATAATAAAACCAGGATAAAAAAAATAATGCATATTACTTGTATCATCCATCGTTATGAGTTTAGTTCATGATACCTCGAATCTTATTTCACTTATTTCTATTCACGTCAATAGGTTGTCTTTATGCATGCGAATGTACCAACACCTCGTCTGGTTTCCTATGTGAGCACTCTTTATTTACTTTCTTTTCCGCGTGTGGTACTTCTAGGATACGAGAAAATTATGGCATGACTGGTGTGAACTGTAGTGGCATGTGGTCCATAGCTGAAGGAATGACAAATGGATAGGAGCAGCCGAAGGAATGATGCAAATACAATGAATAGACCGCACGTACAATGACCCAGTGGCGGCGAAAATACAATACTTTCCTTCATGATATTCTGATAATCTATACATGAGCAGGAATGTCCCACGCGACGAGTGGCATCGTAACTTATCGCTCAATTCCAGCAGCAGTAGTAGTTTTAGTAGCGGGTTAAATTTATGAGTTGAACACTGCAGGCATTGTTCAGATACTTTCACCCACGCTGGCACTAACCCAGTATGGCAGAGTGAGCTTATGTGGCACTGCTCAGAATCATTATGTGACTGAAATCATGTGCATTCCTCATTTGCGTCTCTTTCATTTCTTATTTTTCCTCGTTCTCCACTTCTCTCTCTCTTCTATTTCTCATGAGCGTTTGACTCTCTTTTCTCCCACATATTCGTTCCTCAGTTTCTCTCTTCTGTTCGTCAGCTAATCAGTTGGTGATGAAGATAGAAACAGACAGACTCATAACAAGGATCCGTCACGCTGCCTGTCCTCTCACTGTCCACTCCTGTTTTCACTTAAAGGGCAATAAATCACTGCGTTCGTCCGCCTTCTCGTCTCCTTTTTAGCGGCCCCTCAGTTCGCCGTCCTCAGCGTCGGAACAGTGGCGTTGCGTTGCAGCATAACAGTGATGAGTGGCCCAATAATTTATCCTCAGAATGAAGAGGGGATGGTTCTATCTGGCTAGTGAATTATATCCCGCGGAAAGCATCGTTCATTTGACTAAAACTTGTAACGCAGCAATTTAATATGAGTGGGAATGTGGCGTGAGGCGTGCGTGGCCGGAGGCTGTGGCGTGCGAGGCGGTGGACGCCACGAGCTGCTAATAACGAGGCACGAAGGTTTGCTCGACTGTGAACTTGTAGTAACGCAGAGGCATTAATCAAAAAGTTCGTTAGGCTGGCGATGCGAAGGTAATTTTCAGTTTGTTTGTTTTTGGTGAGCTTGTATGTATGGTGTGTGCGTGCCTCAGTAACTTGTATCCTTGAGGCCGCAGCGTGACGGTGACTTGTTAAGACGCTCCACGAAGCACAGGCACCCCACATTCGCACATACACACAAACACACATAGACACACACGCACACGCAACAACTGCAACGTTATCACGATCTGTCCTTACCTCCTACATGCTGGTCATCTAGCTCAAAGGCCGTCACTGCCGTGGCCAGCACGACCAACACGGCGAACACTTTCACAATCATAATCACTGTATTTCCTTGTCACTTCATTTGCATCTATGCACACGCTAGCCGAGGGCGTTTATCAGCAACCACAGTGCGGCACCGGTCGCGCTTCCAAGCCCATTCACGGTGCGGCGGAGCGCGAGCGACACACCCTCCTCGTCTCACTGTTAGACACACACTGAGGTAAACCCACGAGTTGCCCACTGCCATCCAGGTACGCCGGGGGGTCCTGCCCTCTACCGGCTTCTTAAGAAAGCTGCCCACGCTGTCCCAGGTGGGGGCATGCGGTGGTGAGCAGTGTCCTGCGCTCCCTCCTCGCCTCACGCAACACGTTCCGGCTGACAGCGGGAATAACAACCAGACGCGTGGAGGACCCGAGGTGAGGCTGCCATACACACACACTGTTGACTGGAGGGCCGCTGAGGGCTGACTGGCTGCCTCACACGCAGGAGTAGCTTGGCGCCGCATCCCCCGCCGGGTCTGGGGTGGGCGGGCGCGGCGGCGTTGCGGAGCGAAGCGGATGTCGTATAAAAAGAAGAGAAATAGAGCTGTTGTGAGGCAAGGGAGTGACCGACACGCGCGGCATTCCACTCCTTGGAAAACGATACTCCTTAAATAGTTGTGTACATGAAGATATACTTTGCACAGATTCGTGAGCGCTGAGTTAGTCCTGAAGAGGGAGGAGGACGTGAAGATTACTGCAGGTGACGTAAAGGTGACATGAGCTCTGAAAACACCACCAGGAGGACACTTGGGGGAACCTTCATGAGCACCTGCAGAAGTGAGTCTCCCGAGGCATCATTTATCAAACTCAGTCCCGTCATCGTGCTCTTGAAGGCGCCGCGCTCAAGTGAAGTGAATAATGCCTTGACGCCCTGTGAAGCCGCGCACCCCTGGACTAGTGACCAACGAGCAACACAAGCAGCTGCCAAGTGTGCGGCTGACAACAAGGTGCGGCGGTTGAGAGTTCAATGCCTGCAGATTTTGGGTGGGAGATGCAGCGCTCTCTCTCACACAACACCATTTGCATCAGATATATATATAGTTTGATACTCATCTTTAAGTGGTGATGCAACGCTTTCTAAATTACGACACTCTTCCCTGCACCATCAACTGACTCAGACGTGCACTTGGAAACACAGGTAATGAGACAAATAAATGAGTGTGCACAGGTGTAGCAGGGCAAGGCAGTGTTTTATGTAAGCACTAGTATAAAGACGTAACTAATATTTGTAGACAAGCAGCTGTGACATGAACGCCACACGCTGACGCTAGCATCTCAATATCATCTTTCGCTTTTTAACTTGATACCCCCCCCTCCCTCTCTCTCTCTCTCTCTCTCTCTCTCTCTCTCTCTCTCTCTCTCTCTCTCTCTCTCTCTCTCTCTAAAACTGAGGATTACGTTAATTACTTTAGGTGTCATTACTTAGTCCTCCTCCTCCTCCTCCTCCTCCTCCTCCTCCTCCTCCTCCTCCTCCTCCTCCTCCTCCTCCTCCTCCTCTGTAAACTGCTGCACACGAGGGTAAAGATGTACCTTAATTATTGCACAGGTTTAGCGGGAAGACAGGTGCGGCGGGAGATTAACTCGAAAGAAAAGCGAAATATTATGACCTGGTAATCATATTTCGCTTTGTATGTGTGTGTGTGTGTGTGTGTGTGTGTGTGTGTGTGTGTGTGTGTGTGTGTGTGTGTGTGTGTGTGTGTGTGTGTGTGTGTGTGTGTGCAAAATATAAAACTGCCGGGCCGTAAAGTGAAAGGGATGAATAAATAAAACAGGTAAAGGTAGAGCAAATAAAAATAACAAAAAAATAAAAAAGGACATACCGTGACAGGACGATGAGAGGAAGGAGCAAAAAAAAAAAAAAAAATGTATACATGTATGTATGGATATGTGTATGTACTTGCATGTGTGTGAATGTGAGTCTGTGTATACGGGTGAGAGTATATTTACTTATACTTGCACACACACAACTACCCATCCACCCAACTTACAACACACACACGCACACACATACACACACACATACACCATCCACATCTCTCCTGCATTGCCACAACCTTTGAAATCACTCCTGTACTCCATTGCTCCTCCAACCTCTTCCTTTCTGTAGGTAATCCCAAACGTTATTTCTTCCCGAGGTTGACAATATAGCGAGCGCTCCATGTAAATACGGTTGAGCAGAAGACAATACAGAATAGATATGTTGTTTTGAAGGGGAGTGTGTTGCCCTGTCGGCGTTGGGGTCAAGAGGGAGGGAGAGAAATGGCCTATCATCTCAAGGGCTTGGCGTGGAGGAGAAGACGCAGGAGGGAGAAGGAGGAGAGGAGAAAGATGAGGTAAGACAAGTAGGAGGAGACGAGGAGGCCATGAGAGGATACGAAAGGATGTGAGGGGAAGGATGCGAAAGAGAGGATAAAAGGAGGAGGGATAGAGAGAAGGATAGTGATGCGAGGGAAATGTGGATGCTAAAGGAAGGGATAAATGTGTGAGAAATATGGAAGAAAAGGAGGAAGAGGCGAAGGAGGAAGGGGAAACGCGGGAAGAATGAGAGCGTGAAGGAAGGACGAAAAAATGACGACACGAGTGCGTGTAACATATTGAGGAATAAATTGGAGATGAGAGGCAGAGAGAGAGAGAGAGAGAGAGAGAGAGAGAGAGAGAGAGAGAGAGAGAGAGAGAGAGAGAGAGAGAGAGAGAGAGAGAGAGAGAGAGAGAGACACACACACACACACACACACACACACACACACACACACACACACACTCTCTCTCTCTCTCTCTCTCTCTCTCTTCTCCATACATTAATTCTGAATCTCTGAGTTTGTGTTGATGATATTATTGTCTTTAATAGATCACTATATATTTTGAGGCAATTTTTAAGTCACAAATAGCAAAGAAAACCGAAATAGGAGAGGTTATCATTATTTTTGTTTTTGCGCATTGAACTAATACTGCTACTTTCGAAATGCCAAAGTTTAGCCTGTTGGAAGGTGAAGATAAACAGTTGATTTAATTTTTGCCTTTTAACAAATGGTAAAAGGGAAATAAACGAAAAATAAAACTCAGATTTACTACAGAAACAGTATGTACAAAAGTTAAAGGGAATATGTATTGGTGTAGGAATATGTGTGTGTGTGTGTGTGTGTGTGTGTGTGTGTGTGTGTGTAGACGCCATGGTGACCAGACTGGTTTCCATGTGCTCCGGGAGCCCGTGATTCAGGCCTATATATGGATATGTATTGCAAAATAAGTTCACAATTTGCCGTACAAGAATGGGAAGTACATTACCAAGTGTTCAGTGCCAATTGTATACTAGGTATTACAGAATCCCTGAAATGCCACAAGAGTGAACAGTACATACACACTGACTTTCAACCTCCCCGTCAAAGCTGTAATGTTTTTTTTTTTATACCAAATACCAATTCACCTGTGAAGATTGTCTGCGAACACAACTCGGACGGGAAAGTGGTAGACCTTTTCTTTTGGCAGACACTTTAATTGAAAAAGAAAAAGCAGATTAAGTAAACCTAAGAAAATATAAGGGGAAAAATAAGTGAAAAATGAAGATGAATGAATCAAAACATGGCTTGGAATGTGATCTGCAACACAGTTTTAAAAGATCAGAATGGCACAACTTTCATGCAAGACCAAAGAATTAGTGAAAGTGACCCGATGTAAAAGATCTGTTATTTCTACAACACAACAGGTGCATCCTTGGTCGGAATGGTCGTGATTGCCAGCGTGCACACCCGAACCAGTACAACAAGTCTAAAACACATGTCCGTGACTGCGTGAGAGGCTGCAGAAATGGAAATAAGTTCCCTTACCTACACCTGCCTATGTGTGATGACTATGAAAGCAGGTGTGAGTGCCTTAATTTACAAATCAAAAGGCTACACGTAAAAGGCACCCGCCGCCACCTAGCACCACAGCACAGGACTGGCCACCAATCAGCCTCCGACCAATTCACGCCTGGCAACTCAAGCACATGTCTCCAACCCTCAGCCATGAAGCGAGTCACCAAACCGTAATAATCCAGGGCCCATCTAGGTTATCCTGTATCAGTCGCACAGCGACCTCGTCATCCGTACTTAAAGATACACTTACAAGTACACAATACATTATATACTAATTCTAAATATTTGGCCCATTAACAGGCCTAAGTCCTGTGGTCCCCATACATGGGGATCATGTCTTATTTAACTATAGTTAACTATAGACTTGACTCACCGAAATTGCGGTTCATTTTCTGGTGAAACAAACTCAGCAAATGCAAAAAACATGACAACAGACAGTCACACGATAACAACAGTGCCGTAGCAGTGCAGCATTCACCCACCCCAGTGGTTCCCAGCAACAAATACTTACTTTCAGAAATTGATTAGTTTCTAAGGAATATACCAAACCAACTCAAGTCAACGGTATGACTGACTGGATGGTGCTGGACGGCACACAGAACATGCTAGTGGAGGTGCATTAACGTGGCCAAGGGAACCAGACTATTGAGTGCCTGCAACTACTCTGTGTGTTTCACTGTTTGATCTGCTGCAGTCTCTGACGAGACAGCCAGACGTTACGCTACGGAACGAGCTCAGAACTCATTATTTCCGATCTTCAGATAGGCCTGAGACCAGGCACACACCAAACACCGGGACAACAAGGTCACAACTCTTTGATTTACATCCCGTACCTACTCACTGCTAGGTAAACGGGGGCTACACGTGAAAGGAGACACACCCAAATATCTCCACCCGGCCGGGGAATCGAACCCCGGTCCTCTGGCTTGTGAAGCCACCGGGTGTGTGTGTGTGTGTGTGTGTGTGTGTGTGTGTGTGTGTGTGTGTGTGTGTGTGTGTGTGTGTGTGTGTGTGTGTGTGTGTGTGTGACGAAAACGAAACTGTCTACCAATGATTGACTTCGGGCGACTCGATATATTTCCTCCAGCTAGCGCACAACAATTTACGACCTTAAGTGAATGACATCAAAGCTCGTACTGACCCGGAATGTTTTGTTATGCAAGTTACGCCGAGGAGTGTCTTTCTCCAAGGCGTCGATGGCTTCTATGAATAAAATATAGATACGACAGAAATCTATCCCGGCCTTCGTTTTCTTTTCAAAGGGACGCCGAGAGAGAGAGAAGAGGAGGCGGGGAAGGAAGGGAAAAAAAGGGGAAAAAAAGAAAGGAGTGTGGATAAGAGCTCAAGGAAGGGTGTGAAGGTGTGAAGGAGGGAGAAGGAACAGTGTGAGAAAAAAAATGGTAAGGAAAGGTGCAAAAGGAGAGTGAAGAACAGGAGAGAAAGAGAAAGGAATAAAAGAGGTCAAGAACAGGGGAGAAGTGTGAAGGAAAACTGTGGACAAGGGGTGCAGGAAGGTGTGAAAGAAGGAAAGTGTAAGGAAAATATAGGATAGATATGAAAACGAAGGAGAGTGTGCAGGGAAAGTGAAGATAAAGGAGATAAAAACAGGGGTCAATTAATTGAGATGAAACGAATAATAGATACATGACAAGGAAAATGGAGAAATTAACTTAGTAAAAAAAATAGAAGGAAAATTAAGGAAAATGGCGATGATGTTTAAGATCTACAGGAATAGAGAGAGAGAGAGAGAGAGAGAGAGAGAGAGAGAGAGAGAGAGAGAGAGAGAGAGAGAGAGAGAGAGAGAGATGCAAGAAGTTACAACAAACTTAATTGGCCTAACTTAATTATCTTTTATAGCGAACCAACCATCTGATCTCGGAATACATGTTTATTTACCTCTCTCTCTCTCTCTCTCTCTCTCTCTCTCTCTCTCTCTCTCTCTCTCTCTCTCATGTCACCTCCCCTTTACTTTCTTGACTCTCGCTCTTTCTCATCTGTCTCACCTTCGCTCATTAAGAATCTAGTGAGGTGAGTCTTCATTTTCCAAACCAAGGAGAGTGACGACAAGACTGAACGCAGAGGTATTTACTGTGGCGAGGCGGAACTGGCGGCAGACAGCGGCGGAGGAAGACTGAAGGGAATGACAGTCTATAATTAAGGAGGAGAGGAAGTAGGAAAAGAAAGTCGCGGTGAAAAGAAGGGATCAGCGACAGTAATTAAAGGGAGTAGAAGCTGCAGATGTGTATGTAAAAGTAGTAGTAGTAGTAGTAGTAGTAGTAGTAGTAGTAGTAGTAGTAGTAGTAGTAGTAGTAGTAGTAGTAGTAGTAGTAGTAGTAGTAGTAGTAGTAGTAGTAGTAGTAGTACGAAATTGCACAAGAGGAACTTGAAGAAGCAGACAACGAAAAAATAACCATAGTAGATTACGTGTTCCCACATGGATTGTAGGTACATTAAAGAGACACACGCGCGCGCCACACACACACACACACACACACACACACACACACACACACACACACACACACACACACACACACACACACACACACACACACACACACACACACACACACACACACACACACACACACACACACACACACACACACACAAAGCCACTCTCTGACATGTCAAAACACCCTTATACACAAATATACACAGACAGACATGCGGGAAGGGGAGGATACGCAGGGAGAAAAAGAAAGAGAGAAGGGGGAAGTGAGGGAGGGAGGAAAAAAAATAAAAGTGAGGGAGCACAGGCAGAGAGGAAAGGAAAAAAAATGTAGAAAAAATGGTGAGATGTAAATCAACGAAATGGAGAAGTCTGTCTTCGCCACTCACAGAATCAAAGTATATATAAAAAAAAGAGGTACAGTTTTTTTCTCCAAGTCACAGGAAACAAAATATTGAAGGGCATGTCTGAAGGAAATAATAATAAAAAAAAAACGTTCAGTGCAGTTCGTGTTTGTAGATTGTGTCAGAGGAACCATTGATAAATCGCCTCTTACTTGCCTTCCTTCCTTTCAATCACAGGTGGTATATGATCTCCCTGCGGCGCCTCAACTGCCACTCAATCACACCATCCATCACACCTTTCATCTTTTCACCTTCATAATTTACACTGAACGCTGATGTTTACTTCTTTTTATCTTATTCTTTTAGTTAGATTTCTTTTTAGATAAGTATTTTCATTTCTTTTCTCGTTTCTGCTCGTAATAAACAAGTGACCAATCAAGTTATATGTCAATAATATCAATCAATCAATGCTACACGTTCCTTTTATTTTACCTTCATAATTTACACTTGTTTCTTTTTTGTCTTACTTTCTGGCAAGGTATTTTCTTTTCTTTTCTCGTTCCTACTCGTAATATACACGTGACCAATCAACTTATATGTCAACAATATCAAAGTGCTATTCCATGTTTATTTATATGGTTTGCATTGACCTGTCGTATTTAGAACATTAAACCCTATTTTTTAAGACTTAGGAACACACAAAAAAAATAAGTGAAGCTGCAGGAAGCCATCAAGCCTCACGTGACAGCTTCTTCATGGAATTTCTCTGTATATCTGCCAGAACATTGTTAGATTATTTCTTTCCTGCATTTAATTCTTTAGTCTTCGTCAAACTGTGACTGGAGATAAAAAAAAAGAATAAATAAATAAAGAAAAGAAAAAGAAAAAAAAAAAGAGCACAACATTTTCTTAATCTCTAGTTTCCTTATCTGAACAAAGAATGTATATAGATGTGAATATATCTTAACATTTTTCAGTGCATGTCTCAGGATACAGAATACTCTATGAGCCTTTCTAATGGTGAGTATAAAAAGTATATATGAATAAAAACACTTTGAGCTTTTTACCTTCGAGAATCTCTGGCAGGTGAAGAAAAGATAAAAGATTTTTTTCGATGAAGGAAGGAAAATTATATTGAGAGAGAGAGAGAGAGAGAGAGAGAGAGAGAGAGAGAGAGAGAGAGAGAGAGAGAGAGAGAGAGAGAGAGAGAGAGAGAGAGAGAGAGAGATAAGAGACGATAGGGAGAAAAAAAAGTGAAGGAAAAATAATACATTAGTGGTTAGGAAGGGAAGGGAAACAAATAGGGAGGGGATTGAGGTAAACGAGGGAGAGAAAGGGAGAGGGAGAGGGCGAGAAAGAGAGAAGAATGGAAGGGGAAACTAAGATAAACAATGGGGAAAAAAATAGACTCTTAAGAGAAAAAAACAAAAGACCTGTAGAAATGGAGACGGATGAGGCAAAAAACATAACGAGGAGGAGAAAAAATGAAAAGAGAGAGAGAGAGAGAGAGAGAGAGAGAGAGAGAGAGAGAGAGAGAGAGAGAGAGAGAGAAGAACCCCACACCAACACGCCGTAACCATGATGTCTAATTGCCAAACTTGCGGACTACACTAAGAAAGTCATTATCTGTCTCGCTTGCCTTGTCCCTCGGGAGATGAATGCTGTTCCCGCGTGTTATTGAGGCAGGTGAGTCCGTGGTCTTGCCTGGAGGACGCGGGGGAAGCTACCAAGAGGCGACGCAGGTGTGGGAGGACGGCTGGATATGCGTAAGTAATTGGTTAAGACTTAATAAGGAAGTTATATGTTCTTAGCTTAACTTCCAGAGCGAGGCTGATGAATAGGTAAAAGGAAGGCGAAAGGAAGGAATAGTTAGTGCAAGGTATGAGTAGTGAGTGATTTGGAAAGTAAGTCGATTTAAGGGTTGTATCCTTTTTAGTTTTTGTTTTCACCTCTTTAATTAGTTTGTTTCCTGTTTATTTTCAGTTTTAATTTTCTTTCTATCGTTCTTTTTCATCTCCCTTTCTCTTCCCTCCTTTTCCTTGTTTTCCTGCACATTTGCTTTTTTCTTCTCTGTTCCTGTTTATTTCATTTGTGTTCTGTTTTTTCTTATCAGTATTTTTTCTTCCATTTCTCCACCTCTCTATTTCTCTCCGTCTTTCTTTTCCTCTGTTCTTACTCTCTTGCTTTTACTCCCTTCTCTTCTTTTATATCTTTACTCACTTCCTCTTACGTCTACCTCTTTCTGCTACTTTTCTCTATATCCTCTCCACTTATTATTTTCTCTTTTCTCTTTCTCATTTTCCTGTTCGCTCTCCTTTCACTCCTCTTCCTGTTATGTCAAGGAGAGAACAACATGTCACTTTAAAGAGATGCGTTAATTACTTGAAAGAATGAACGTTAACGACACAATTACGAGAAGAGAACATTCCTGAAGTTTCGCGTTAACGAGGCACTGGGAACGATGTACAGATGACGTGTTTATCTATTTCCCTCCTCACTGATGCATGTTCCTGACGTGTTTCCCTCCCTTGTCCACTAAATGATCTCCTTCCATATCTCACCTCTTGTATTGATTCCCTTCCTAATGTGTGTTTAGTTGTATTAATCTCTTTTATTTTTGTTTTAGTTGCATAAAAAATCTTGCACATGTTTTTTTCGTCTAATTCATTGTCTATTAAATGATCCCTTTCTATATCTCACCTCTTGTATTGATTGCTAATGTGTGTTCACTGATATTATTTTGTTTTATTTTGCTTTAGTTACATAAATCTTCTTATACATGTAAATATATACTTTTTTTCGTCTGATCTCTTTCCATCTCATTTGTTCTCTTATCGAATATTGTATGATTTTAATTTCTTAGTTGTTAGTTGTATTTTCTTATCTATACGCATATGTAATCTGTTTTTTTCAACTTTTCATCCAGATCTCTTCCTATTTCTTTTCTCTTATTCTCTTCTTCATGTATGTTCAATAACTTTATAATTTTGCTTTAAACTAAATAAATTCTCATTATATGTGTATGTCTATTTTCTTATTCGTTTTTCTTCTTTTATTTCTTCTGTGTGTGTGTGTGTGTGTGTGTGTGTGTGTGTGTGTGTGTGTGTGTGTGTGTGTGTGTGTGTGTGTGTGTGTGTGTGTGTGTTTCTTTTTCTCTGTCACACATATATACCTATCCTTGCGTATGGGAGGAGGAGGAGGAGGAGGAGGAGGAGGAGGAGGAGGAGGAGGAGGAGGAGGAGGAGGAGGAGGAGGAAGAGGAAGAGGAAGAGGAGGAGGAGGAGGAGGAGAAAGAAGAGGATAAAGGAGGAGGAGGAGGAGAAAGGAAGAGGAGGAGGAGGAAGAAGAAGAGAATGGAGGAAAGGAGAATAAAGAGGAGAAAGGAGGAGGAGGAGGAGGAAGAGTTCAAAGACAGATTTATGGGATACGTTCAGTGTGTTGTCCAGTGTAGGCAAACGTTCACTCGCATTCATTCCTCTCATCCATATTTCAACACCATATCACAGCTGGTAATTGAGGCGGAGGCGGGGGGGGTGACGGGTGGAGAAAGGACGGGAGAGGAGGGAGAGATGGGGCGGGGGAGTAGATAACGCCGTTTGACAGATAGATATATAAATGGATATGAATAGAGAGAGAGAGAGAGAATAGGTACTGGTAAGATTGAGTAGAGTTGACGTGGAGGTAGATAGATATGAGCATTTTGTCATTAATCTTCCGTAAACAACAAATGAGAAAAATGACAGGCAAGTGTGAAATTGCTTACCAGAGAGAGAGAGAGAGAGAGAGAGAGAGAGAGAGAGAGAGAGAGAGAGAGAGAGAGTAAAAACGGTGGTAAGGAGATAGAAAAGGAAGGGAAAGAGAGGAAAAGAGATTGAAATATGGAGGCAAAGGAGGAAACAAGGGATGGAAGGACGGAAAGGAGAAAAAGGACATGAAACGGATGGTAAATGAAGGAAGGAAGATCAATAGTGAAAAAAAGAGAATTGGAATAAAAATGGGGGAAGGAGATATGGAACCCTAGGAAAGAAAAGTGAATAGAGGATGTAAAGAAGGATAAAAAAAGACATTAATAGATAAAAGAGAAGAGAAGAGAAAGGGAAAGGAAGAAGAGATAATGTAGAAGAAAAAAGTAACAATAAAGGAAAATTAAAGAAAGATAGGGAGAAGAGGGAAGAAATGAAGGAAAGGATGGATAAAGGAGCAAAAGTGAAACAATAAGAAAATAAATAAGAACAGACAGAGGTGAATAAAAAATAAAACGAAATAAGAAAAGGAAGAAACAGAGATACAGTAAAAGAGAAAATAAGGAACAATAAAAGAAAGAGAGAGAAAAAGATGAAAAAAAATAAAAGAGGGAAATGAAGATAGTAAACTGTGGAAAAAAAAAAAGAGAGAGGGAGGTTGGAAGTGAAGGAAGGAGGGAAAGGAGAAATAAAAAGAGAGAGAGAGAGAGAGAGAGAGAGAGAGAGAGAGAGAGAGAGAGAGAGAGAGAGAGAGAGAGAGAGAGAGAGAGAGAGCGGCAAGACAAGACACGAGAGGCAGGGTAAGAGGGGTAGGAAACTAGAGGCAAGTGCAAGACGTTTCAGAGTATGTCGCTCGCGTGTCGGCCATATATTTTTCGCCAGCACCTCACCAAACTGTGCTCTGCCTCGTGGGGTGAGCAATGCCGGGTTCGTGTAAAGAGAAGACTCCTCGAGCAGCCTGGCAGACGGATGGAGGGAGGGAGGGAAGGAAGGAGGCAGGGCAACGCAGCAAGGATAGACAAGAGCAGCGTGTACCGGCCAGTTTTAACAGTGGCAGCGACGATGTTATGGATGTGAGAAGTTGTCTGAGTTGGAACAAGTGGCTGACGAGAGTAATGGCCGCGGGGATGAGAGAGAGAGAGAGAGAGAGAGAGAGAGAGAGAGAGAGAGAGAGAGAGAGAGAGAGAGAGAGAGAGAGAGAGAGAGAGAGAGAAAGATGAGTAGGTGGATGGAAGAGCGCATGGAGAAGAGGAAGAGGAGGAGAAAGAGATGAGATAAGGAAGTATGAGAGTGAAATGAGAGAGAGAGAGAGAGAGAGAGAGAGAGAGAGAGAGAGAGAGAGAGAGAGAGAGAGAGAGAGAGAGAGAGAGAGAGAGAGAGAGAGAGAGAGAGAGAGAGAGAGAGAGAGAGAGAGAGAGAGAGAGAGAGAGAGAGAGAGAGAGAGAGACTTACGAGAGGGTGACAAGTATTTTCAAACACTGGATGAAGGATATGATCTCATTTGCAGACTCAAGGTTAAGGAGAAGACACAGAGGGGCGGGAGAAAGACTAATGAATAAGGGAGTGAGATAGAACTGGCTCTAATCCCTCAGTTGACCCATTTGCGGACGAACGCACACGGAAACTCCCAAAAGAGCGAAGACAG
>NC_059286.1:4480681-4520681 GCF_017591435.1 Portunus trituberculatus
AAATATCCTTGACCTTCATTTTAACTAATAGTGGAAGCGTTTCAAAATACAGGACTTAACATTCCTAAACGTTTTGTTCTATCGCTAGGACTACTACTACTACTACTACTACTACTACTACTACTACTACTACTATTAATGGTGAAGAAGTCTTGTTGAATAATCACTAAAATCGAGAAAAAATCTTGAAAACCCCACAAAACTTTCACGTTTAACAGATCCTGCTAAATGCAAGAAAATAGACGAATAAATGTATATGAATAAAGTAGTCGGAGTGAAGGAAGTTTATTTGAATCCTTGAGTAATTGAGTATTTCTTAATATGCTCTCATCGTTCACCTACAGACACGCACATACACGACGAAGTTGATTTTATTTCTATGGAGTTACCGTACTAAAGGTTAAGGGCGAGGCGTACTGAAGGAGCCTGAGGGGATGGGCTGGCAGGATCACAAAATTCCAGGTCCCGGGGTGGTCAGTTACTTTCCCGCCGCCTCTCACCCTCCCAGCCACTGTTGATCGGCGACTATTCAGGACGGGTGAACACACGAGCGGGTAGTAAAAAAGAATAATTCTCATTGCACGCCGGTACTTGACCCCAAAAAGTCGTACATGTAGTCAGACGCGGTGCTGAGTTAATATGTAAATAGTAAGTCTGCTCCCCGAAATCCGTTTTTCTCACTAAATGTACTGTACGTAAAGTCGTCATTCTCCTCTCCGTTAATGGAGCAAATGGTCGTGCGGGCCTTGCTAGAAAAAAAGAAAATACTGCAATGGATTTGTGGACGCAACTCAAGCGGCGAAATTCCAGAATTATCATTACACTAATTTTAGATTTTTAATCACGATTATACGAAAATTTAATTAAGCGTACACATGGACACGCTTCAATTTGTATATTTCTGAAACAAATTAAGTGTTTTTCCCTCTGACTCAACAAAAAAATAAACAGATTCATCATGCCCGGAAAAATAAATGCGATATTTTCAGCATTAAGGGAGGAATTTTTTAGGGCGAGAGTTGCACAACACGCGTCCCCTTACTGACCTCTGGGCGCCTGTCGCTCTGGAAGCACGGCACTCCAGTCTGTAGAGCTCTGACGGAGAAGCGATGAGAGGAAAATATGGGTGAGACTGCGGGAGGTAGGGAAGGAACGTGAAGAGCGAGAAGAGAGACGGGGTGAGAGGATGCGGGAGAGGTAAAAAGAAAAAAAAGGTAAGAGGTAAAAGAGTGAGGAGGGTAGGTAATATATATTTTTGTTTATCTTAATAGTACATACATTTTTTTCTTTGTCATTTTCTTATTCATATTACTTAGTCACGAACAACAAAAATGATTAACGAATGAGACAACTACTACTACTACTACTACTACTACTACTACTACTACGGTTGCTACTGCCAGAACCGTCACGAAATGCACGCGGTACACTCACTCACCCAGACACGGATCAATATCACCCATCTGTAACATCTGCCAACACACACACACACACACACACACACACACACACACACACACACACACACACACACACACACACACACACACACATCCCTACCACCACACCACAAACTAACACATTACAGTATCATCCACACAACGTCACATCAAAACATTCAGCTCCGGAAGGCAGGCATAAAAAGAAGGGAAAAGAGAAGTCAGAACAGTACCCGACACGGAAATAGACTCTAAACACATTAGGAAAGAAAAGAAAGGCGTATAAATATGATATAACTTCATTACTGGCTTGAGTCGAGGCAGCTCATACGCGTGTTTGGCAGAAATTTAATCAAAGGAGGAACAAGCACAGTGTAAATTTAGATGTGAAACAAAAATGCACGCAAGTTATGAATACATTATAAGACAAAAATAAACGTACTCTTGAAAGGGGGGAGAGAGAGAGAGAGAGAGAGAGAGAGAGAGAGAGAGAGAGAGAGAGAGAGAGAGAGAGAGAGAGAGAGAGAGAGAGAGAATAAGTCTTACTAGTGTGCTTATCTCAGCCTTTTGAAAACTTGTGCTGTGAAAATTAGCCACACTAACTCTTTAACGGATGGATATATTAGATTAGGATAAATTAGCTTAGGTTAGGTTAGGTTTAGAGAAGATTCATATTATACTCGTTGTTGTTTGTCTTCCTTTATTTTTACTAGTCTGTATAATGACGGAGCCTGGGATACATAGCACTATTAGTTTATTCTTCGTTATAGCACCTCATAATCTTCGCTAAGTTAATAAAAAAACAACAACGTAACTTATCGCAAAATTGATAAGGCACAACACACAGCACTTTAGCATAATTTCTCTCGTTTATGTTATCTAGTGTAATCAAACTAAAGTAACTTACGGAAAGCCATCTTATTTAACCCTTCCTTCCACTGCGATACGAAATAATGAACAACACCAAAAGTAATGAATGGAGTCTTTATAGTCATCTACAAGACATAAAATGGCTAGAAACAATATATTTTGCAATTTCTATCCAGTTTAGAGATTGAAGGCGGCTTTCGTATAAGTAAAAGTGTCTCAGAATAGTTAGTTATCAAGGGAAATATACAAATAAAAGTCACGTGGCTGTCCTCCATATGCACCAGGAGCGCTAATGAAAACTTAATCAAACGAGATACAGTGAAGCAAAAATTCATGAGTCATACAACAGACAAACACTGACTTGAAATGTTTGTATTCAGTTAAATCCTCTTCCTCACTCACTCTCTCTCTCTCCCTCTCCCTCCAAGACCCAGGTGTTTCAGAGCAAGGCAGCTGTGTCCCTCTCTCTCTCCCCTCTCCCTCACTCTCCCCTCCCTGCTATCCTCCCTCACTCCCTTCTCTGATGCCGAGATGAATAAACTGTTTGTCCCTTTAACCTTGATACATTTAATCGCAAGAGTCAGAAGAGAAGGAGGAGGACGAGGGAGGAGTAACAAGGTAAATGAGAAACACATACAAAAACATAAACACAGACAAGAAACAAGAATGCATATTTGGAAAGAACTAGAAAATGAGAGGACGAAGAAGAAGAGGAATAGGAGTAGGAGGAAGAGGAAGAGGAGTCAGCGATGCGTTAAAAGTGGTGCAAAGGAGAAAAAATAAGTAGAAAGTAAAGTAACACAAAGGAAGAACAAATACGTCTGTTTCAAAAGTAAGAAATAAGACACATTCTAGAGGTAAAGAGAGAAGCGTAAAAAAATGAGATGGATGAATAAGGAGAATAGCAATAACAGCACAAATGATAAAAAGAACAGATGAACACAAAGGAATAACAAATACCTTAAACACTATAAAAATACAGGAAAAAAAGAAAGATAAACATAGAAAGACAGGAAACAGGAGAACACAGATGACGGAAAGAGGAGGAAGAACACGAGGATGAGAGGAAGAGAGAGGGAGTGTTTCCGGTGAGTGACGCATGCGCACCGCTCACCTGGTCGCGTGCACACCTGCCCTTCCTCGCGCCTTACCTGTGGAGGGACGAGGAACCGTTAGTGGAAGGGATAATTAGGTGGAGGGAAACTATGTGCTGTTTACCTAAAGTGTGTGTGTGTGTGTGTGTGTGTGTGTGTGTGTGTGTGTGTGTGTGTGTGTGTGTGTGTGTGTGTGTGTGTGTGTGTGTTGAGTGCACGTTGGTTCCTGATAAGCGTATGAATTAATGCATGCTAGTTTTATGTACGTATGCATTTATGTATGTAAAAAGAACCTGATGTAAGTAATGCATCTCTCTCTCTCTCTCTCTCTCTCTCTCAGCTCGCTCCGTAAAGGGGAAAACTGGCTAGGTGACCAGCAGACGACCGAGGTGAAAAAATACACACACACACACACACACACACACACACACACACACACACACACACACACACACATAGCCAGGTCGATCAGCACACTCTACAATCGTTTACATTTGCTAAGCACCAAACTCACAACTCCTAACATATGTAAAGTTCCATTTCAGCAAGTCTTTCCCTCAATCTCACCCGGCCATGTGCTGGGAAAGTAGGTGATGATGAAGAAAAAAAACATCATTTTATGCAGGAAACTAAACAGAAGAGGCGATCCAAAGAAAGAAAAAAAAATCTGATGGGCTTTAAATGTTACAAACTGCTAGACACAAATGATGAAATACTATTGAAAATTGTGCCTAAATTCATAAAATACCCTTAAAATATGTCTCTAGTAAAGAATCACCCTGAGAAATTGTACGTAGATTCATAAAGTACCCTTGGAAAATGTCTCTAGTAAAGAATCACCCAGGAAAACTGTCTATCGAGTCATCGAGTCATAAAGTACCCTTGAAAAATGTCCCTAGTAATGAATCACCCTTGAAAAGTGTCTCTAGATTCATAAAGTACCCCCTGAAAAATGAAAACTGTCCCTAGACTCATGAAGTACCCTTGAAAACCACGGTAGCTTCCACTGTAGACATGTATGTATTAAAGATAAGAAGCTGAAACGTTTGAGAATATGAAACACACTCACGATACGCTCACTTCGCCTCACCACGCGTCCATGCCTACCACACAGCCCCATTCCGAGACACGCCCTTGAACGTACCATGCGTTACCAGGACTGAACACTCATAGCAGTCCTCTACCCTAACAGTACCATGACGCGTTTCCATATTTATTCTGCTTATTATTTGGTGATTTTTTACAACTTTAGAAACTCATGTAAGAGATTAAAATAATGAAGACTGTGGCCATTACTCTTCTGACCTCCGTAGAGACTTTCTAATGTTAACAAAATGGTCTAATCGCACACAAATCTGTAAATAAAAATGTGCCCCCAGTACTGAAGGGGTTTGAATAAATTAAAGCCAACGTGAATTACTGAAGGATAAAAATGTGTCCCAGTACTGAAGAGGTTAAAAATAAATCAAAGCCAAAATTACTGAACAAAGTCGATGTTTGACAAGATACACATAAAGAACGTAAGAAAATAAGAGAATCAATAAAAAAAAACCCAGAAGACTAATAAAGCGAAGGATATATAACGATAATAATGAAAATGATGGATGAAATGATAAGAACGAGGAAGATAGTGACAGTGATGGTGATGGTGATGGTGGTGGTGAAGATGTCAGTAATTGAGGAGCCACATCGAGTCCTCCATTAAGCTAAGGACACCGTGAGGACTTCCCATTAAGGCATGACGTCACTCTCTACATCAAGGACAAGCTGACGCCAAAAGTCTCCAGAGAACTTTTTAGAGCGAAGATGAAGTCGATTTAAAGAAAACTGATTTATTAATATGCATGAAGTGTGTGTGTGTGTGTGTGTGTGTGTGTGTGTGTGTGTGTGTGCGTGAGGCGAAGCGTACACAGAGGGCGTAATGTGTGTGCGTAACGTAACGGTGCATATCACAGGTGTTAAGACTGACGCTCCCACACACACACACACACACGAAAATTTAAATGTAAGAGTGTGTGTGTGTGTGTGTGTGTGTGTGTGTGTGTGTGTGTGTGTGTGTGTGTGAAATTCACCTCGGTCGCCTGCTGGTGACTCAGCCATTCTTCCCCACACTCCCCTCAGAGCTCATAGACCGATTTTCAGGTAGGACTGAGACCACATCAACACACAACACACGCCGGGAAAGCGAGGCCACAACCCCTCGAGTTACACCCGTACCTATTTACTGCTAGGTGAACACACCCCACACATTAAGAGGCTTGCCCATTTGCCTCGCCGTGCCGGGATTCGAACCCGGCCCTCTCGATTGTGAGTCGAGCGTGCTAACCACTACACTACGTGTGTGTGTGTGTGTGTGTGTGTGTGTGTGTGTGTGTGTGTGTGTGTGTGTGTGTGTGTGTGTGTGTGCAAACAGACAAATGAACTCACGCACACACACACACACACACACACACACACACACACACACACACACACACACACACACACACACACACACACACACACACACACACACACTTACAAGTTCCAGGAAGGTTGTGTAAGGAGGAGGAAGACTGTCATAAGTAAAAATAAAAAAAAGAAAAAAAAAACTTATTTGAATACAACTCAAGCAAGTGTTCTCATGAGATGCAACTTTAAGGGACTAAAAGAAGACAAACGTAAGATGAGAAGAAGGAGGAGGAGGAGGAGGAGGAGGAGGAGGAGGAGGAGGAGGAGGAGGAGGAGGAGGAGGAGGAGGAGGAGGAGGAGGATCAATTCGATACTACTATCAAGAGAAATTAAGGCTTGTTGAGAGAGAGAGAGAGAGAGAGAGAGAGAGAGAGAGAGAGAGAGAGAGAGAGAGAGAGAGAGAGAGAGAGAGAGAGAGAGAGAGAGAGAGAGAGAGAGAGAGAGAGAGAGAGAGTCATACCGAAATCATTTAACAGAAGAAAGTCGAAAATAAAATGCAACAAACGGAATAATAATAATAATAATAATAATAATAATAATAATAATAATAATAATAATAATAAATAAATAAAAATAAAAGAAAGAAAGAAAATAAACATATAAAAAGGAACCTCTGGCAATTAACAACAACCTTCGCACTTTGGAAAACAAGAAAATGAAAAAAGAAATGGAAAGAAAAAAAAAAATGAAAAGCAAAATGAAACACGACAATATAAAACAATGGTGGAAAAAAAAAAAAAAAGCAAGAAAGGAAATGCACACACACACAAAAAGAGAAAAAAAAAAACACAAACTATGAAGAAAAACAACAACAAAGAAAAGGAGAAACAAAGACTCAACTGTGCAAATGAAAAACCAACAATTATATTCAAAACTGAAAGAACAGAGAGGAAAAAAAAAAAAAAAAAAAAAACGAAAAAAAAAAACAAGGAGCAGCCGTAACAATAATGAGGAGGAGGAGGAGGAGGAGGAGGAGGAGGAGGAGGAGGAGGAGGAGGAGGAGGAGGAGGAGGAGGAGGAAGAAGAGGAGGAGGACAAAAGGAAAGAAGCAGAAAACGAGGATGGCAGGAAAAAAAAAATACTAGGAGAGGAAAAATAAAACTTGAAAGAGAGACAGAGAGAAAATAAAAAAAGAAGCATGAAAGATTGGAATAAAGGAGGAAGTAGAAGAGGAGGAGGAGGAGGAGGAAGAGGAGAAGTCATATAAGGTAAGAAAAAAAGTACACAATCACAGTAGAAAGAAAGAAAGACAAATTTACAGGAAAGAGGAAGGAAAGAAGAAGAACGTGGGAAGGAAAGGAAAAACAAGAAAGGGTAAGGGAAAATCGTGGAGGATGAAAAGAGAAGAGAGGAAAAGAGAGATAGAGATAAAGAGATGGATGAGCATGGAAGGAGAGTTAAGAATGACAGCAAAACAAGAGAAAGATAAGGTTTAGAAGGGAATAAACAGGGAAAGGAGAAGGAAGAGAGAGAGAGAAGAGGAAGAGTTGGGAAAAAGACATAGGATAGCAGGAAAGGAAGTGGGGAGAAGAGCAGAGAGAAAATAATATGGAGAGAAGGAAGAGGAAGAGAGTAAATAAAATGAAGATAAAACATGTAAAAAACTGGAAAAGATGATGAGAGAAAGAAGTGTGAGAAAAAAAGGATAGTGAGAGAGAGGAAGAAGGAGATAGAAAAAGTGGGAAAGATGAATTAGAGATAGCAGGAAAAGAGGAGGAAGAGATGAATTAGGAGAGAGAAGAGATAAGAAGAGAGCAGAAAAAAGTAGGAAGAAAATAAGGATAGCTGAGAAAAGAGGAATTAGAAGGTAAATAAATAAGAGAGAGAACAGAGAAGAGTTAGCAAGATGCCTTAAGTATGTCAGAAAAGGAGAAGGAAGAGAAGAGAGAGGAGGCGAGAGAGCAGGGAAGACTTAGGAAGTTACGTTAGACATAGCAGGAAAGGAACAGGAAGAAGAGAAGGCTTAGGAGAGAGAGGAAGAGAGAGGACGAGAGAGCAGGGAGAGGAGGGTAAGCTAAATTGCATCTTCTCTCCTTTACATCCCCCAGCTATCAAGTTTCAACCCTCTCGTCACCCTGTACGGTAACCCAGATGGCTAGGTGACGTATCCTCCAAGACTAAGCACCCTACACGAGTCCCTTAAGGGGAGATGGTGGTGGGGCCGCTGATAAAACTCCCGCCAGATGACCTCGGCCTTTCATGTGACGCAACCCACCATCATCTCCTGCACTGTACTTCACGCAGCTAATGTCCTGTTCATGTGGTTTTAATTTGAAGGAGTATGGGCCACTTAGCAGGGCATATGGACTCTACTGCCATTGTTGTTTTTATTGTTTTTTGTTATGTGTGTCTGTGGGAAATGGTGTTGTGTTGCTGCTGATTCGATTTTGTGGTGCGCCGTGTCTAAGTGTGTCTAATGCGTGTGCTTCACTGTGGTGAGTGTGGCGTGGTGTTAGTGTAGTACTTGATGGGTTTAATTAGTGTTTGTTTTCAGTGATGCGATTATTTGAATAGGGTGCTGAATTAAAAATCAAGTTTCGTCATAGGATGCTTGTGTGTTAAGAAGGAATGGAATCACATAATTTTGTTCTTTCATTAAGTGCGTGATGAGTGAAATTAGTGACTTTCCAATAACGACATAATCAGAGTAGCTGATTTTCCAATACTTGCTTTACATGATAATAAAATATATTGAAATTAACTTGTGTTGAATCCATACAAATATTCTTAGAAGGGTGAGTGCCCACAAATATTCTTATAAGCGTGAACCCCTACAAGTATTCTTAGAAGTGTGAGTATAACAAGGCGTGGAGTAGCAACAGCTGGTTTAGGGAGAATAATTAGGCCACTCATCTCCTTTTTTATGACGTGTTGTGATAATGCTAATGCATCGCGGAGGCTTGTTCCTCGCAAGCTGTGGAAATAGCGTTAAATGGCCACCATTTCCACCAGTGATAGAAGGACAATGACTTTGTAGAAGAAAAACGTAATTACACTGTTTACTTTCAAGATAGAGCATTGTGAAATATGAAAACACTTTCAAAAGAACTCACACACAAATGCAAAGTGAATAGAAGGAGGAAACTGTAACGGAAGTGAGTTTGTTTAATAGAATGCGCATCTCGCTGCTTTCTTTGAATATAAGCACGGATACACGCCAGATATGATGAAACCCCTGCTTGCAGCTTTAACATTGCCTCCAAACTGATACGATTTTACGGTAAGCAATCAGATATGTAATGCTTGTGACTTTATACAAGAAAATACGAGCCGGAGTTCACACAGGAATGCTAAATGAACATAATTCTCCACTAAGCGATAGGAACATGAGGAGGAAGCCGTAATGCAAGGAAGAATTAAGGCCACTCAATTGTCTTGTTTGTAGCCTCGAGGGAGAAATGCGATACCGGACGGAGATAAATGACGCTCTTTGCCTCCCCTTTCCTACTGAGTCTCATTGCTTTTTATCTGAAATTAAAGTGAAGCGTGTTTGCTCTGGCGATCACGTGACAGATAGCGGAGGTGCGGGCGCAGACTCCAGGGACACAAGGGTTTAAAAGATGCCTTGGAGCGCCTCGCGGGACCAACAGCGTGTTTATCCACTGATTATTTCAATATTTCAGGTTAGAAGTGGGTGTTAACATCCAGCATTCTGTGTGGAACTAGAGGGTCTAAAACATGTAATTTAGAGTCTCATGGGAGCAGTAGCGTGTTTATTCAATGATTATTTGAATGTTTTATGTTAGAAGTGAGTGTTGACATCCTATATTTTGCGTCAAGTGGTTTCTTGTTAGTGCAGACAGACAGCTACATTTATTTATTGCTTGTTTACCGTTTGTCTGTGTTGGTGTGGATGTTCCAGATATTACTTAAAAGAGGAACTAAATTTGCACAAACTCAATGTCAAACTCAATTTTAATTCCCATACTTAATATTGGAAAAAAAGAAAAACAGTTTATCTTTTTCTTATTAATAATTTTCGAGATAAACACGCTCATTTAATCTCTCTCTCTCTCTCTCTCTCTCTCTCTCTCTCTCTCTCTCTCTCTCTCTGTCTCTCTCTCTCTCTCCACATAGCAACCACAACGCACACCAGCTTTCCCTTCGTTCTCATAACTAAAAGTGTTATTCACCAGCATTTTACTTCCTCCCACGCACCCACCCACACATATAAACACACACACACACACACACACACACACACACACACACACACACACACACACACACACACAAAACTCAGCCTCACTCCCCATTAAACACGAGCGACAGGCAATATATAAGTTTTCTCGCGTGAACTGAAAACAAACACAGCCAGCGGTGGAGGAAAAAAAAAAAACTAACAAAACGTAAAAAAAAAAAAAAAAAAAGAAAGAGAAACACGAGAAATCTTGCGGCGAAAACATTCCATCTTGGGGCGAAGGTTAAAAGGTGATGTTTATCTGTGACAAAAAAGTAAATATTGGCAAAGCATTATGAGGAACAGAAGGGATTTGAGAGAGCACAAACAGAGGGAAAGCAAGAACGAGAGAGAGAGAGAGAGAGAGAGAGAGAGAGAGAGAGAGAGAGAGAGAGATGCCTACGTTATCAAAAGAGGGGAAGGAAGGCATGAGGAAGCCAAGGCGTGAAGGATCTCTACAAGTGCCACTAGAGTTGCCCCTTCAAAACAAACCAAGAGAAAAGTGATTCAGTCTTGTCATCTTCAACTCTTCCTCACAAGTTCCTTTCCATTGCCTTCCCTTCTCCTCATATCCTCTTCCATTTCTTCCCCTTCCTCTGTTATTCTTTCTTTCCTCCTTTTCTATTCCTATTTCGTAATTTTCTTCTTCATTTTTATTTCTCTCATATCTTCACATCCTTTTCAATTTTTTTCTTTCCTTTATTCTTTCACTACGCTCTTCATCCAACCGTAGCTCAAGAAATGAAAAGAAGAGATGAAACAGAAATGAAGAAGAAATATGACACAAATAAAAGGAAAAAAATGAGAAAGGAAGTAAGAAAGTAGAGAGGATAAACGAGGGAGGAAGAATACAAACATGAAAGGAGGGTAACAATAAAGTCGCGCAACATACATAGAACCACATTTTGAAATACTTGTGCTTCATACAGCCATTAATTATGTTTTAAAAGTTGTAGCTGAATTTACATAGATTTTTTAAGGTGTTTCTTTTTCGTTACAGGAACAGATCAATGAGAATTTTACATTTTTAACAGGAAAAACTGTTATTGTCACGAGTTTTTGAGGTTCTAATGACAGCTTAACAAGACTTTTTATACTAGTAACATGAAAACAATAAGTGAAATGGATTTTTTAAGAGTGATTTTTATGGCCCTAGTGACATATCAACATCATTTATACATTTTAGCAGGAGAAACAATGATTGCCATGTTATCTAAGGGTGTTTTTACAGTTCTTGTGACCGAGTAACAAAATTTCTTCAATATTAACAGAAGAGAACAGTGAGTGACAGGGAATATCAATGGTCTAGATACAGATGAACATAATTTCTACACCATCGATAGGAGCAACACTCATGGAAACCCGGCTAATCATCTTTGTGGCCTTTCAAGATGCATAGTTATAGTAAAAGAACAAAGCATTTCAGAAGACAAGCTATAAAAAAGAAAAAAAAAAACGCCTGCAATCATTTCCCTTTCCTTCCCATCACCTGTACCATTATCTCCTCTTCCCTCCCTTTCCTCCAGCAAGCAGTGGCCTCTATCTAAAAGTGCCTCAACGCCCCCCTCCCTCTCTCCCCTCCTCCCAGCCGCGCCTCGCTCACACTCAAGCATCCTAAACTACAGTGAAGGAATGAGGGAGGAAAACAAAGGTGCCGCTGTTCCAAGAAGAAGAAGAGGAGGAGGAGGAGGAGAAGGAGGAGGAGGACAAATTGAGGCCAGAGGTGTGAAGGACTAGATGAAAAGGTAAGGAGGAAAGAATAAAAGTGGGAAGAAAAGGAAGAAAGTAAGAATGAAGAAAGGAGGAGAATAAGATAAAAGATAAACATAGACATGGAGGGAATGTAAGAACTGGTGAAAGTAGGAATGCAGAGAAGAATAAACGGATGGAAAGTGAAAGAAAAAAATGGAGGAAGGAGTAGAGGAAGATAAAATGAAAGCAGGAATGGAGAAACACAAGGAAGAAATAATGTGAGAAGGGAGGAAATAAAAGAAAAGAGAATGTAGAAAAATAAAACAAAAAAGAGAATACGTATTGAAAAAAAAGGAGAAAATGACGAGAAATATTGAAAAAAAAAGTAACATGTGAAGATAGAAACACAGGAAAAGGTGAATGAGAGAGGTGGACACTAGATAGAGGAACACCTGCAGCTACGCACACCTGAGGGAAAATACACCTGGAGGAAGGAAAACACGTGATAAACAACCTTATGCCCAGGTACGCGTTGTAGGTAATGACTCAGAGGTGACGCACAGGTGAGGAGAGGCGTGATGGTAATAAGAGATGAGGTAATGGTGGTTTTCATGTTCGTTTGCCAAGTTAAGGTGAATCCAGAGGTGAGAGGGGATTGAATATTATAAGGTTATTGATGTTTTGCAGGAATGTTGTGAAGCTTTGATCATGAAAGTATTATTAACTTGGAAAAAATATGTTATTTTTGTGTGCCGCTACAAGTAAATATATGAGGTTTGTGATAAATAATGATAAAAATGATGATGATGATGATGATGATGATGATGATGATGATGATAATAATAATAATAATAATAATAATAATAATAATGTTACTACTAATAATAAGTGCTACTACTACTACTACTACTACTACTACTACTACTACTGCTGCTACTGCTGCTGCTACTACTACTACTACTACTACTACTACTACTACTACTACTACTACTACTACTACTACTACTACTACTACTACTACCACCATTACTACTACTACTACTACTACTACTACTACTACTACTACTATCAAACCTAACGATAACCACAACATTACTACATACGAGTATAAATATAAACAACAAATTAAATAAAACAAAGTAAATAACACGGAAGAGTGAAACGGAAAATGCCAAGGACATTTCACCACCACCACCACCACCACCACCACCACCACCACCATCACTATTACCATCACCTTTACTATCACCATTACGTTTACCGACCTAGATATTGATTGCAAACATAACGCCACATAAATTGGTGATATAGGAAAACCGGGGAGGTGTGTGTGCGTACAATGGAGGAGGAGGAGGAGGAGGAGGAGGAGGAGGAGGAGGAGGAGGAGGAGGGGAGTGACTTGCGCAATTCTTCATTTAAACTGATGTGATGTGGCCTTTCTATAATGTGTTCCCCCCCTCCTCTCTCTCTCTCTCTCTCTCTCTCTCTCTCTCTCTCGTGACACCAATATTACTCTCTATTGACCTATCGACTTTCTTTCTCTTTATCCCTCCTTCCCATTTCCTCCTTAATTATCCTTCACTTACCCGTCCATCCCTCCCCTCCACTCTCCTCCTCCTCCTCCTCCTCCTCCACCTCATTTGCATCATTCACGACGCACTGAACACCAGATGGCGTCATGAAGCAGGCAGCCTCTCTCTCTCTCTCTCTCTCTCTCTCTCTCTCTCTCTCTCTCTCTCTCTCTCTCTCTCTCTCAGCAGCTAAGTAATTACTCCACAACTGTTTAATTTTCTGTGTGTAATACATTTTACCAGTAGTCTAAATATCTCCATCTTATGACATAGTTGGTAAAATTAATCTAGTAATGATGATAATTATGAAGTGGTGTTTTAATCTCAGCCTCTTTATACATTTATTCGTAAGATTACTGGTGGAAAGGTCTTTTACTGTATTCTTTCATCTACTATTTCAACCATTATCATCTTGTATCTTAAAATTGTGTTCAAACAGTGTAAAATATGGATAAATACTAAGTTTTCGTGACAGATTCCTTTACATAATCCCCCTCTATAGTTTTCTAAGGCATATCATCTTTCCTCACAGTCTTTCACATTCACGAATCTCATAATCACCATCACAACTACTCATGAACACATTAAAAGAAGAGTTTTTATATCAAATCTATAATATTCTACTGTTACGGGTATTCAAGACACAGACACAACCTTTAACATTCCCACGTTGCCCTCCTTACCTCGTCAAAACGTCACAATACCGATGATATGCCTCCCATCTTTTGTTCCTTAGTCTCACTTTCTCCTTAACCCCTTCAGCACTGGGACACATTTTCTACCATGAGTTTTTGGTATGATTAGGCGATTTTATTTACACTAGCAAGGTTCTATGGAGATCAGGAGGTTAATGGTCCAAGGTTTTCACCATTTTAATCCCCATATAAGTTTCTGAAGCTGTATATAATCACCAAATTGTAAGGAGAATGAATATGGAAACGCGTCATGGTACTGAAGGGGTCAAATGGAAACGTCACCACATACAAGACATACCCTAACATTCTTTCCTCATCCTTCAACCACTGCCTTCCTCACTCTTTTAAAGTGTCACCATAACTGAGAACATAACCCAAATCCATGTTCTTTCGTAATTATTCACTTTCATCTCTAATTATTCGATCAATGTTACCGTATCCAGTATATAACTCAATTTCCGTCTTCCTCATCCAATCACTGCCCTTCGCATGGACTCAGAACGTCACAAGAACATAACTCGATGTGTAGCAGTAAGACAGACGAATATAAAAGTGGTAGAGAAACTTGATTCAGCCAAGGTTTCTCTACCACCTTTATACATAACTCACTTTAATTGTCATTCACTTACTAACCACCAAATCGATGAAATACCTAATGGTTTTTCTTTCTTCTTTCTCATCTACCCACAACTTACTCACTTCCTCAAAACCTCACATGAAAAAGAGAGACAATAAAAAATGCTTGTATTCCTAATCTTCCCAGCAATGTCCTCTATCAGTATAACGCCAGTATTCACAAAAGTCTTCCCCCCTTCACTACGACAATTTTCCAAGACTAGACAGACAACTAACCTGGTTTTCAAGACAGATTCTCATTTTAATAAACTAGAAATCTTGTTAATCGATCACCAGAACCATAAAAATACTCTTAAAACATGAATATCCTCAACTGGAGTCTTTGGAAAGCATTGATAGTGAGAGAGCTAAGCGTTTCAGAATATTAGCGTAAAACTCGTGCTGTGTAGATTTCAGACACTTGGGACGCACCTTACACCTGACCTCCCTTACACCTGGTCAACACTTACCTGTACACGTAAACTCCATTACCGCATGACGCTAATTACTGCAGCCACACACCCATCCACACAGCCATGTTATTTATTGAGGAAAATGGCGGGGTCTCTCGCTTCCTAATAGCCGTCTTGGATTGGTTAATTACTAAGGTCAAGGAAGGTCACTGCTAATTCTCTCCTTCTTGTTAAGGACTCTGCCTCCTCTTTTAACTCCCTTCTCCTGCTCCTTAATTTTCAAAACTTATTACCACTATCATTCAGGGAGTTATGTGGTGATGTGACGAAAGGAACACTGAGGAACGCAAATGATCATGTTTTCAGTGTTTAATTAATAAGGTTAAGTCGTGATTATCCCAGACCTGTTATATTTACCTGCTATTTCTAGATACACACGTTAATATGTGGAAGTTATGTGGCATTATCTGGTTGAGGAAATGTTTGCTTATAATCTGCAATTCACGTGATCTTATTAGGATAACTTATGGAAATTGTTGAGATTCTTAACAAATTTACATATATTCAGTAGCTAAGAAAGAGAGAAGACTAACACAATTACTACTACTATTACTATTACTACTACTACCACCATCACCACGTAACACCACCATCACCACTACATTCAAGCACTAAACTCACTCACACGCATCACAACACCCCTAACAACCTTGGCAGCCACGTACACTAACACAGCCACAACCCAACGTCCCTTCTCCCAGCGGGCGGGCGGCGGCGGGAGGTGGCGGAAGGCAGCAGGCAAGGCGGGGAACAAGGCGAGAGGGACAGGGAGGCATCACAGCAGGTACGAGACTCACAATACCACCGGCAGGCTATTGTCACCCTTCATGGACGGGGCGGGGAAGGGGCAGGGAAGGGGCGGGGACAGGGCGGGGACAGGGCGGGGACATGGCTGGGACGGGGCGGGGATGGGCGGTGGTGGGGACAGGAATGGGCGGCTGACAATGGGACACAAGAAATGCGTAAGCTTCCCAGGTTCTCTAAATGGAATACCAATGTGAAGTTATGGATGACCAAGACGACGAAGACTTCCGAGATGGTAACTTGGAGGGTAAACTTGTCCGTATATCTCTTGTACTTCGATTCGGTTTCAATGTAGTTTCTTGTGACAGTAATAATATTCGGAGGGTTATTTATAGACGGGGGCAGTTTTCAGAGGGGGGCTTAACTCTCATCCCCCGGTGCTATAAAATGCTGAATAAGAATTAGAATAGGCAGTCCTGTGTGTATAGATAGCCCCCCTTTCCCTCTCCCTTTCCCTTTCCCTTTCCCGCTCCCCTATATCGTAAATTTTATGGGAACTTGTACTACGCTCATAATTTTCGTATTCCTGTTTTATCCAATCATATTTTTTATACATTTTTTTCACTTTTTTTTCCATGGAGGGTGGGAAGCAATCATTCTCTTGGATATGGCTTCTCTCTCTCTCTCTCTCTCTCTCTCTCTCTCTCTCTCTCTCTCTCTCTCTCTCTCTCTGTTTCTCTGACGTCCTTGAACTGTATTTCCGCCTCTTGAAGACATTTTTCCGATTCTATTTTCCTCAGCGAGTGTCCGTGAGACTGAGCAGACGCAGAGGGATAAGACACGTGACTGGCAGCGGGCAGGGAGCGGGGGAAGACGAGGGAAGGCGAGGGAAGGCGGGGAAGGCGAGGAAAGGTAAGGAAAGGTGGAGGCACGAGAGGCGGGAAAGACGGCCTGGATGGGGGCGGTGGGAGGCTGCCGGGGTACCTGGGAGAACGAAGCTGTGGTGTAAGGCAGGTTTACTGGAGAGACAAGAGAAGGTCACATGGAGATTAGACGCACAAGACTACGGTTTTAAAAGGATTGTGAAGGATTTGGCGTATCTTTTGATCCTTGTTAGTTAAAGGCAAGGTAATTAAGGTAAGGTTAGTTTCGAGGTATATTTATTGAAAAGAGGTAGTTTTGAGTGATAAGAGTCAGACAAGGTGTATAAAAATTAAGTAAAGGAGTCAGACAAAGTGTATGAAGATTGCGTTAGAGGCAGTTTTGAGTGTTAAGAGTCAGGTAAGGTACACAATAATTGCGTTAGTGTTAGTTTTGAGTGTTAAGATTCAGACAAGCTGTATAAACATTACGTAAGAGATAGTTTTGAGTGTTAGGAGTCAGACAAGCTGTATAAACATTACGTAAGAGATAGTTTTGAGTGTTAAGAGTCAGCTAGGGTGAATGAACATTGCGTTTTGGTGTCTTTCTTACCTGTGAGCAAAGCAAAGGTAAGGTACTTTATCATTAAAAGTAAAATATACCAACGCACCAACTTAATTACTATGAAATGTACATTATTCAACACTAAATCCCCTTACTTTGCTATAATTCACCTTCCCATTATCATTATCCTCACCTGTACAATTTAATTAACAGGCATGTCGCGTGGAGTCTCAGGTGATGAATGGGAAGGAGTCTTGCTTTATATTATTACTGGAATAGAGAAGCTGGAGATGGCAAGGTAGTTCGATTCATTGATACAACTAAAACTTTCTATATATAAGTTGTAATTATATTTAAGTGATTTAGTATAACAATAACCCTCCTCTCTCTCTCTCTCTCTCTCTCTCTCTCTCTCTCTCTCTCTCTCTCTCTCTCTCTCTGTCTGTCTGTCTCTCCTCCACTCCCTCCCCCTCTCCGCATCATCTCTTGACAAACATCTCGCTCTGTTTTGAGTCGCGTCTTTCACAACAAACATAAATGAAAACAAAGCCTTAGAGTAATGTCTGTCTTTCTCACTGTCTCTCTCTCTCTCTCTCTCTCTCTCTCTCTCTCTGGAATATTGAACATTGAGTCAGCTTGCTTGAGAGAGAGAGAGAGAGAGAGAGAGAGAGAGAGAGAGAGAGAGAGAGAGAGAGAGAGAGAGAGAGAGAGAGAGAGAGAGAGAGAGAGAGAGAGAGAGAGAGAGAGAGAGAGAGAGAGAGAAGACTAAAGACATCTATTTTTTCTATCATCATAATTTTCCAAGTACATATAATTTCATTGCGAGATTCTTCACTTATAACTATTTCTTGTTAACCTACGTCACTGGATTTGCGTCACCTGTCTAGCTCTCCTCTCTGTGCGTCACGTCAAAACACATTACATAAATACCCCCACCCACCGACCCACCCACCCACCCAGACAAGATAGCAGCAAAACAACACCACGCCCACGGGAACATTTTCTACTTTCCTGCGGTTTGTCATGCAACGTTTTACTGACATTTGAGTTTCCACGATTCTTCAGTGATTCTGTAGTGTAGTGCGGGATTATTGTAGTGTCGAATGTTAAGGTTTTCAAAGGCAATTTTCATGATTTCAGTGGTAGTTCAACATATTTTAAAGGCTGATATTAAGGTTTATAAGAGTGTTTTTATGATTCCAGTGGTAGTTTGGTAGATTATGACCGAGGGATTGAGGTCTTTACTGTTGTTTTCATGATTGTAGTGGTAATTTAATAGATTTTAAGGGAAGATATTGAAGTTTACAAGCGTGTTTTTATGATTCCAGTGGTAGTTTAGTTGATTATAACCAAGGGGTTGAGGTTTTTACTGTTGTGTTCATGGTTCTTGTGATGAATAGTTTCAGTGGAGGATATTGATGTTTTCAAGTGTTTTCATGGTTATAGTGATAGTTTAAGAGACTCCAGTAAAAGTTATTGATTTTTTCTAAGTTGCTTTCACGATTCAAACATCAGCTATTGTGGTTTTAAAGGACGTGTCATGATTCTAATGGTAATCTAACACATTCAGTGGTAGTTGTTAAAGCTTTCAAGGTTGTCTTCGTCATTATAGAAATAGCTAAACATCCTAAAAAGAAAGTTATTTTTATTTTCAAGTAAGTTTTGATTTTCTAACGATACATAAAAACTCATTTTCATAAGTGAAGGAAGAAAACGTGAAGAGCAGAAAATTATCGAGAGAATCTTTAGGAATAAGGAAGACTAGCCATCACACCTTCAACATGCAGGGCGGAAAAGGGTCAATCCTGCAATGAATCAATATGGAGCATCCCTTCAGGTGCTTCGCTTTAATACAAGTGGTGAAGGTAGCCAAGCACAGCCACCTTGCAGACTGCCAGCCTCACTCACCCCACGACACACAGATTAACGTTTTTATTTCTGTGGTTCTCGTTTGTTTACACTTAAAGCACTGGAAGACATGCCTGGGAAGGCATAAATAGATGGAAACTAGAAAACTGATTTAGTTGTTTTTATTCGAACGTTCAAGAGACTACAGTGCAAAGAAATTTAGTCATTGATGATATAAGGGACAATCATAGGAAAAAAAAAAGTGAAATATTCAAAGAAACTGTTGAGTTTTTTAAGATATATATTTTTGAGATCATACACCTACAACTACCTATGATTATATTACCTTTGCCCTAATGATATTAATTCTTATTAGGTGTTGAGATATAATTGACATAATTCTCAAGTTATTTTCTCTTACCATTCCCCTCCGCCTCTCTCTCTCTCTCTCTCTCTCTCTCTCTCTCTCTCTTACCAGACACACAGATACATACACAGACACATAACACACACACACACACACACACACACACACACACACACACACACACACACACACACACACACACACACACATTCCTTCAGGCCCCGGATAAATTATGAGAAATTAGCTCTTTAAAAGTGAGTATATCCTTTTACACAGTATTTTGTGGTGAGCGTAATTTGATAATACTATTTTTCGCTTGTTATATTATATCTTCTGAGTAAAACGTATAATATTATATAAGTGGCATTGAATTATCGTGACAGTTTGAAGTTAAAATTTTTTTTTTTTCTCTCTCTCTCTCTCTCTCTCTCTCTCTCTCTCTCTCTCTCTCTCTCATGACATTCGTGGGTAAAATTCAGTTAAATGATATACTTTTCTGCCACTTTTTCGTTGTTTTGATGTCATTGTATTGTTAGAAACTCAATAAATCTGGAGAAAACATGATAATAAGGACACAGATACGTAAAACTCAATATATCTGAATAAAACACGAAAATAATGAACAAAGATAGATAAAACTTGATAAACCTTAAGAAAAAACACGATAATATTTAATAAGCACATTGAGAGATAAAGGCAATTAATTAACAGATAAACCAACAAAATAATAGATAAGTAGATACAGATATGACAAATTGCCTTTTATTAATTCGACAAGTAAGTTTATTTTTCCTCCTCGTTACTCAACAGTACTTCAATCACAGCAGCAGTCACGGTGGACGAAGTGAACAAAACAATATGACACTTGAGAAAAAAAGAAAAAAAAAAAGACTTTATATTCATCTTTGATCTTTTATTTCTTCGTCTTTTTGTCATTTTCTCATTTCGTTGATGGTGCGCACTCGCCTCTCCTTTGTTTCACCGGTGGAAAGCATCTTAACTTATTGAGAGAGAGAGAGAGAGAGAGAGAGAGAGAGAGAGAGAGAGAGAGAGAGAGAGAGAGAGAGAGAGAGAGAGAGAGAGAGAGAGAGAGAGAGAGAGAGAGTATACTGGGACAGGAGGTGATAAAGAGAGACAAAAGGAAAGCGATGATACAGGATCAGAGAGAGAGAGAGAGAGAGAGAGAGAGAGAGAGAGAGAGAGAGAGAGAGAGAGAGAGAGAGAGAGAGAGAGAGAGAGAGAGAGAGAAAGAAAGAAAGAAAGAAAGAAAGAAAGAAAGAAAGAAAGAAAGAAAGAAAGAGAGAGAGAGAGAGAGAGAGAGAGAGAGAGAGAGAGAGAGAGAGAGAGAGAGAGAGAGAGAGAGAGAGAGAGAGAGGCGACCACAGAAGGGAGAGGCGGGAGGTAAGGAAACAGGATGAGAGGAATGAGAGGAGAGGAAGGCAAGGAGGGAGGGAAACAGGGAAAGAAGGGTGAGGAGGGCGAGGTAATTAGGAGAGGAAGAGAGAGGAAGGGAGAGGAAGGGGAGGGAGGGAGGAGGCAGGAAGAGCAGGAAGACAAGAGAACGAGAACGAGAAAAGGTGGAGGTCCGAGAGAGAGAGAGAGAGAGAGAGAGAGAGAGAGAGAGAGAGAGAGAGAGAGAGAGAGAGATTGTCACCAGAGCATTAAAAATCAAGGGGGAGAAAGTTACTCTTAGTTATCTCAAGTTGGGAAGGTTATCGCTCACCCAAACCTCAAGGGAACAGAAAACGAGGAACGAGAATACAAAAGAACACAAAGGAAGAACAAGAAAACACAAAGGAACACAAAGAAAAAATAACCAAACCACGAACCACTGAACAGTACAATTTCCTAATGAATTTCAGAATCTATAGTTAAGAAGGATAGCAAAGACAAAGGCTCCTCTCCATCTATCCCAGAGGAGGAGGAGGAGGAGGAGGAGGAGGAGGAGGAGGAGGAGGAAAGAGAAAAAGAAAGGGATAAGGAAAGGAGGATGAAGGAGCAGCCATGA
Source organism: Portunus trituberculatus (assembly GCF_017591435.1). Taxonomy (NCBI): domain Eukaryota; kingdom Metazoa; phylum Arthropoda; class Malacostraca; order Decapoda; family Portunidae; genus Portunus; species Portunus trituberculatus. Next base: position 4,502,154 of record NC_059286.1, read on the forward strand.
ATTGATATTAAGGACAGAGGAGGAATGAAGAACAGGAAGAGGAAAAGGAAGAAGAAGAAGAAGAAGAAGAGGAGGAGGAGGAGGAGGAGGAGGAGGAGGAGGAGGAGGAGGAGGAGGATGAGAAGGAGGAGGAGGAGGAGGAGGAGGAGGAGGAGGAGGAGGAGGAGGAGGAGGAGGAGGAGGAGGAGGAGGAGGAGGAGGAGGAGGACATATTTCATCTAAGAGATATAGTGGAGAGTGAACGAACACGAATAAAGGAGAGAAGGAAAGCAATAAATGAAACGTAACTTAATAAAAGGCAACTTAATAAAAGGAAATGAACAATGAAATAAGAACCTGAGGAAAATAAGACAAACATTTTAAAGACGAAAGTTAAAGGGAACATGATAACACGATTCTAAACAAAATTAAAGAAATAGAGAAAAAAATAAGTTAAATGGCGAACGAACGAGAGAGAGAGAGAGAGAGAGAGAGAGAGAGAGAGAGAGAGAGAGAGAGAGAGAGAGAGAGAGAGAGAGAGAGAGAGAGAGAGAGAGAGAGAGAGAGAGTTGAAGATAAAAGCAGAAACGGAAGGGAACTGGAGAGAAAGACAGGAAGGGAGGGAGGGAAGTGTGGTGGGAGGAAAAGAAGAGGTAGGAGGGAGGAAGGAGGAAGAGGGAAGGAGGAAGGCAGGAAAATGGAAAGGTCTGGGAGGACGAGGAGGAGGAAAATCATAAATACATTTCCACATCGAATATTATAGTGTCTAGATGCAACATTTCAGTATTTTGCTTTTACGAAAACTATTTAAAACATACTGCATTCGGAGAGACAAATGTTCACATGACACGTATACACACACACACACACACACACACACACACACACACACACACACACACACACACACACACACACACACCTAGTGATAAAATATAAAACTAACATTTGCCAAACTAAACACAAACATACACAGTGACAAACTCACAAAAATAATCACTCATATTTACCATTGAAATATATATGCATGGGGGACCAGAGAGAGAGAGAGAGAGAGAGAGAGAGAGAGAGAGAGAGAGAGAGAGAGAGAGAGAGAGAGAGAGAGAGAGAGAGAGCACCTATTCGTCAGGGACACCTACCGCTCCCTACTGACCACGGCTGACAATCAAAGGTATGTTAATGGCCCTAATGAGTCGCCCTGTACAGGTAAAAGGCCGCCCGGGATGCACTTTCTTCGCCCGACCCTGGAATGACTTGCCGGTGGGAAAAAAGGAAAGAAAAAGGTGATGTTCTTTGGGGTACTGTTTGTGTTTCCTCTTATATTGTTGATCTTGTATTCATTGTTGTTGTTGTTGTTGTCGTTATTGTTGTTGTTGCTGTCATCTGTTCTCTTACATTGTTTACCTTGTATTTCCTAATGTTGTTGTTGTTGTTGTTGTTGTTGTTGTTGTTGTCCTAGAATATATTTTATCTTGTCTCTTTCCACTGTGGTAAATAAACATCCGTATCTGCATTTTGTTGTACCTATTTGTATGTTACTTATCTCTGTTTATCTATCAGTCCATTTCTCCGTCAATCTATATATTTATCTATCTATCGTCTTGCCTTCCTATGTATATATGCATGTATGTATGTATGCAGGTATTTCTATATATCTTTCTACGTATGTCATATCCTCTCTCTTGTTGTCGGAGGAAAGGTGGGCGGGGAGGGAGCCTTGTTATGTGTCTATGCTGTTCTACACGCAATTCACCAGCGGTAGTATACAAATAAACATATATTTTTGTCACTTTTTATTTGTTCTCTCTCTCTCTCTCTCTCTCTCTCTCTCTCTCTCTCTCTCTCTCTCTCTCTCTCTCTCTGCTTGGAAATTTCTCGGCGACAATATTTCCATCGACATCACGAGTATCCTCCCCAATTAGCGGAAACCTTCACGAGGAACTCTCATTGTAAGGAGAGAAAAAAAGACCCCACCGGCGTTCCATAATTGTACGTGTCGAGAAGCGCGTCTGACGAGTTCAAGGAAGGGAGTGTGGCGGACAGCTGGGGATGTTCAAAGGCAGGTAAGAATAATGCTACCAAGGACGCCACACTAAATCAGGCAATACTTGTTAAGACTGTCGTGGTGGTGATTTAAATGAGTGTTGTATTTCTTATGTTGTTTGGGTTCAAGTTTAATTTCATCATCTGTCAGTCAATCTGTCAATAATTATGTTAGTAATTCATTAATTCTCTCTCTCTCTCTCTCTCTCTCTCTCTCTCTCTCTCTCTCTCTCTCTCTCTCTCTCTCTCTCTTCACATTTCAATATAATAATTTTCATTTCATTGCCATTAATATATTTGTGACTATAATGTTCTGAATATTATTTGGCTTTCCAGGTTTTCACATACGTGAGAGTGTGTAGCAATAACGTTCACATCGGGGGCGTGTAGAGTACATCTATTTCATTACGTACTTCATTCTAATCTAACACGTATTAACAAGCATGTGTCCTTCTTATAATTCAAGTTACATCAACCAAAAGAGCATTAGTACTTGTATTTATTAAGTTGATTATAAAGTTACTAGTTACACTTAAATGAGACTTTTGATTTAGTTTTCACAAACACAGTCGCACCTCCAGTAATTCTTGTCTTTCTTCAAGACATCACTTTGACAACATTAATTACTGTGAAGATTTTTCTAACACCATTACCACACAAGACAATACCACGCTGCCTCACATCAATCAATCAGTATTCATCGGCAGACCATCTTTTTCCACGTCCATTCATCAATATTTCCTAATGCACTGCTTTTCTCAGCTACTGATCAAAAGACATATCAGATACCATTATACTCACATTACCACTACTTCTAATTAACATACAACCTTTTCTCCCTAATATAATACTTCTCTCACGTTAATTCTATTATTATCAATTAGCATACAACTTTCCCTTAACATGTAGAGGCATTATCAGTCACGTAGGGCAAGTATTCACAGCACGCCACAACTTTCCCACCACGACCAACTGCCAGACACAACAAACAGCTTCCCACAGTCCAAACTCCCGCCACCAAGAGAGGGAAACTTGCACAAAGGAGTTGTCGGCTTCAAATTGGAAAGATTAAACAGTCAAAGGTTGTCACAGTGGCTAGCAAGAGGAGGAGGAGAAGGAGGAGGAGGAAGAGAGGAGAGGAGAGGAGAGGAGAGAAGAGGAGAAGAGAAGAGAAGAGAAGAGAAGAGAAGAGAAGAGAAGAGAGGAGAGGAGAGGAGAGGAGAGGAGAGGAGAGAGAGGAGAGGAGAGGAGGAGGAGGAGGAGGAGGAGGAGGAGGAGGAGGAGGAGGAGGAGGAGGAGGAGGAGGAGGAAAACAGTGAAGAAACATACAACCCTACTGGACTTAACGTGGCTGTCTGTAAACTGTATTACCATCAAACTTTCTATAAGTCAGAAGCAAGAGAAGAAGAAAGTGAAAAGAAATAATACTAAGTTGGTTGGAAATATAACCATGAAAAAGTGATAGGAATGGTTTAAAGGGGAAATATTATACTATAAGACTGTTCAATAAAAAAAAAAAAAAACACACGCAGTTGAGTTACGTTGGTTGAGGAGGAGGAGGAGGAGGAGGAGGAGGAGGAGGAGGAGGAGGAGGACGAGCGAGGAGGAGGAGGAGGAGCAGGAGCTACTCATCCATCATTCTGAATCTTACAAAATGAACCATAAAGATAAAAGATTAACGATTATACTGTATATTATATTTCAACCTTTTGCATTTTAATAGGACGGCGACGCTTTACGAGTCATTGCCAGCGACGCCTGAGGGACATTGACTCTTAAAAAGATACGAGTATATATTTTTAATGGCAGATACTCCTTTTCTCCTCCGCCGGCCTCCTTGCTGCGTCTGCTGGGGCTGAGTGTGTAGTAGAAATATTAAGATTAGTAGTGATATTAGTGTTATTAGTGGTGTTAGAGATATTTATATAGAGATAATCTTTCTTATTTTCCAAGCTTTTCTGTTAATCGCACTTAATACAAGAAATAGTAGACTGATGCCGTTTTTCTGTTCTCATTTATAAGACGTGGCTAAAAATAGAAGATTTATACACACTTTCCTGAGATGTGTAGTCCTTAGCCACCACTCTAATCTTTCTTATTTCCCCAGCGTTTCTGTTAATCGCTCTTAGTAGTATAGTAATAGTAGGACTGGAAAAGGATTGACGTTTTTCTGTTTACATTGATAAGACGTGGCTAAAAATAGAAGATTTATAGACACTTTCCGGAGAAGTGTAGCCCTCAGCCAGCACTCTAATCCTTCTTTATTTCCCCAGTGCTTCTGTTAATCACACCTAGTAGTATAGTAACAGTAGTAGTAAAAGATTGATGCCATTTTTCTGTTCATATTGATAAGGCGTGGCTAGAAATAGAAGATTTATGCAGTTTCCATAGCCCTTAGCCGGTACTCTCGCCACATCATAAAGCAATAAAATAAGTAACGCGAAGATTACCTCAACACCAGCGGCCTTAATTCCTCTCCAATCCCATCAGTACACCGGCCTGTCATCACCATATCCTCTCTAACACCGTCTCGTAACGCCACTCACATCACACCACGTCACTCCCCAGCCAGTAAGCGCGCAACTTTAATACCATTAACTCCCGCGGGACTCAATAGTGTGAATACCTGCCGTCAAAAAAGCCACACATTCCCTCTCGATCACTGAAGTATACGAGGACGTCTTGGCGTGTATATGAGCATGCGACACACTTACACAGCACACTCACCACATACACACTCACGCATTTTTACATAGGGACCAATTTGGCGAGGCATCTCCACCAGCACTAAAATGTCACGTATACCGCCTGACCTAGTTTTATATGAAGGAAATTTAGCTTCAATGGGGGATATGCTAAGTGTGTGTGTTTTTTTGTTCGTATTCTCAATGGAAATTATGATATTCGTTCTCGTATTCTATAAAAAATAAGAGTGTGATTATTTTTGAAGTTTTTTGTCTGTTCTGATAAAAGAGAAGTTTTCGAGTTTTTCTTTTTCTAAGTATAAGATGTATATTATACCTGGTGTTGAGAAGTATTATTTCATTAACGTATTTTTGAAAACAACAGAAATAATAATAATATAATAATAATAATAATAATAATAATAATAATAATAATAATAATAATAATAGTTACAACAACAATAACAATGATACTAATATTACTATTACTACTACTACTACCACTACTACTACTACTACTACTACGACTACTACTACTACTACTACTAGTAACAATAATAACAATAATAAAAAAAAACAGGCATTTTCATGTACTTTTGGATACTATGACTGGTGTATCACATATTTGGCATAAAAAAAAAACTACCCATACATACAAAATAAGTGTAAGCTTTTGCTATATCCTAAATAAAATGAAAAGACAACAACAACAACAACAACAACAACAACAACAACAACAACAACAACAACAACAACAACAACAACAACAACAACAACAACAACAACACCATCAACAACAACAAAAGCGGATGGCTAGGGATTCTCAACGACATGACATCTGTTTAAAATTTAACCAATGATTAACAATGCACTATGTTTACCAGAATAGAGCAGTGCTGAGTTCTGAGACACTGATACAGGAGCTGAAAGGGTAATCTATTTTCCAACGGAGAGAGAAAAAAAAAACATATTGGTACAAAATTATTCATAACAGTAAAATACATGAAAATGTAAATTTTACTATTTTCTGCTTCATCTCCCACCCAGTCTGAAATTGCTCTCCTTTCCACTCTCCTTGCTCTCTCTCTCTCTCTCTCTCTCTCTCTCTCTCTCTCTCTCTCTCTCTCTCTCGTATTTTTATCACATTCATGACGTCCATCTCTTGTTAATTTTCTTACCATAACTTCCGTCCCTCGTTCTCTCTCTCTCTCTCTCTCTCTCTCTCTCTCTCTCTCTCTCTCTCTCTCTCTCTCTCTCTCTCTCTCTCTCTCTCTCTCTCTCTCTCTCTCATGAACCTTGGACCTATAACCTAAAAATAGCAAAGCTTCTTTCTTTTGTTTCACTTCTCTCTCCTTCATTCCTCTCCCTCCAGCTTCCCTCCACGCTCTCCCTCTCTCCCTCCCATCCTCCTGCCTCTCCCCTGCTAAGTTGTGGGAGAGTTGAGGTTGAGGAGACACGGCTCGCTGGAACTTCAGGCTAAGTTGAAACAAGTTAGCGTGGCAGCGGACTTCGGGCGGCTATGGTGGTGGTGGTGGTGGTGGTAGTAGTGGTGGTGTAGGTGGTGGTGGTGGTGGTGGTGGTGGATTACTGAGCTCTTGGTTTATGGTGGAAGTATATGGGTGGTGGTTATGGTGAGTGGAATGGCAGTACATACGCGTAACAGTCTCTCTCTCTCTCTCTCTCTCTCTCTCTCTCTCTCTCTCTCGTCAGTTTGTGTCAATGCAGAAGTGGTTGTAAAGTTGTGGTTTTTATTGTTATAGTGAGGTTATTTATCACCATGACGAGAGAGAGAGAGAGAGAGAGAGAGAGAGAGAGAGAGAGAGAGAGAGAGAGAGAGAGAGAGAGAGAGCAGCACCAGTATCAATAACAATACCAAAATAAAATGCACAAATAAATAAAAGAATAAATAAATGAACACAACAGAAATTGACAAGATTACACACATATTCAGGCAAACAAATAGACAGACGAACGAACACTGCCACATCAACACTAAGAGCAACACTTGATCACAACACGACAAGAACAACAATCGCATTATCGGACGTGGTTCTTGAGCAACACACGAGAAAAGACAAAGAAACAGAGATAAAAGATGAAGGAAAGATGATATAGAATCGAGAACACCAGAGAGAGAGAGAGAGAGAGAGAGAGAGAGAGAGAGAGAGAGAGAGAGAGAGAGAGAGACCCAACGGAACTTCTAACACCTAACCAGCCACTCTAGCCCCCCACACACACATATATATATATATATACCTTCGTGTTGACAGCCTTCAGTATGATTAAGAGGCACAAACAACACAGTTACCACAAGGGAAGTACGGTTGAGGAGGCCATGGAGTGCGTCAGCTGGGAGGAACAAGGCTGGGTGAGGTGGGTTACATAGGAGGGGTGGCTGTGAGGTGGAGGGGGGGAATAGGTGGGTTAGCGCTGGGTTTAAATGCCAGGCTGGTGTTATGTATGAATATTGATGGGATTTTAATGTATTTGTGATGTGCTGTGGGGGTGACACGCGAGAAGGTGGCGGTGTGTGTGTGTGTGTGTGTGTGTGTGTGTGTGTGTGTGTGTGTGTGTGTGTGTGTGTGTGTGTGTGTGTGTTATTATGACTAGCTGCCCTGTTTTCCTTGCTCAGATTAATGAAGAGAACTAGGTTTTAATTTCGCTTGTCCTTTTAGGTTAATTAGAGAGAAGAGTAAGCCACTGTAATGTCAAAAATAATAACAGTAATAATGATAATGATAAAAAAAAGTAAAAAATGAAAAAAATAAAAGAAAAAGAAATAGAATGTTATTATGTGTCGACTCTTTGCCGCTGTGTTCACCTCCGCATCCCGGGAAAACATTTATTCTGGTGATGGGAAAAACGTAACTTCAAATTACAATATACATTACTCAGATCTGCTGAGGGTGAAACATTAATACAAAATTTTGTAAGATAAACTACTACTGCTACTACTACTACTGTTACTACTGCTAGTACTACTACTGCTACTACTACTACTACTACAGCTATCACTACTACTACTACTACTACTACTACTACTACTACTACTACTACTACTGCTCCTACTGCTGCTGCTGCTGCTGCTGCTGCTGCTGCTGCTGCTGCTGCTGCTACTACTACTACTACTACTACAACTACTGCTACTCCTATACTACTATTATCACTACTACTGCTACTGCAACTACTATTACTACTACTTCTACTACCACCACCACTCCTGCTACTACTACTACAACTACTTCTACTACTACTACTATTACTATTACTACTACTACTACTACTACTACTACTACTACTATAACCTGGTTCTAGGTGCTATCTTTTTTTATCACCTACATATGAATTTAGTATTTTTCGATTTTTTTTCTATCAATTGTTCTCTCTCTCTCTCTCTCTCTCTCTCTCTCTCTCTCTCTCTCTCTCTCTCGTAACCCATAGCTCATCTGAACTTATTTTTTTCTCTCTCCTTATCTCTTACCATCTCTCTGATGAGCTGGGAAAAATATTTCAATTGTTCTTTACATCTCTCTCTCTCTCTCTCTCTCTCTCTCTCTCTCTCTCTCTCTCTCTCTCTCTGCGAAATTATAAAGGTAAAGATACGTACAAGGGAGAGGTAAAATAATGAGGTGGTGAGAGAACGAAAGGGAGAGTGGAGAGAGAAGGGGAGAGGGGAGAGGATTTAGAGAAGAGGGTGAGCGGTAGAGGCAAGCGGGGAAATGAGGTTAGAGAGAGAGAGAGAGAGAGAGAGAGAGAGAGAGAGAGAGAGAGAGAGAGAGAGAGAGAGAGAGAGAGAGAGAGAGAGAGAGAGAGAGAGAGAGAGAGAGAGAGAGAGAGAGAGAGAGAGAGCACACACAAAATGAGAGAAAACGAGATTACAAAGCCAAAATACATTTACATTTTCTTTTTTTTTTCACACGTAAATTCAGAATCTTTCTTTCATTAATATTAGTGCTGCTTAATTCAATTTGAAAAAGAGATAAGGGTATGATACGGACTACGATGTATTTTAAAGGGAAGCTGGAAAGGTAAGGTAAGCTAAGGTAAAATACGGGAAGGTAAGAAGTAACATATCTAAATTAAGGTTAAATAAAGTAAAATAAATAGTAAGAAACCATGAGACAAAGTAAGACAAGGAAGATAACATAGCGTAATTATGAGAAAGGAGTGTCTCAAAACTGTCTCTCAAGTTCTTATTTCAGACTTTTAAAATAGCCACAGAGAGAGAGAGAGAGAGAGAGAGAGAGAGAGAGAGAGAGAGAGAGAGAGAGAGAGAGAGAGAGAGAGAGAGAGAGAGAGAGAGAGAGAGAGAGAGAGAGAGAGAGAGAGAGAGAGAGACCAATAAGTAAAGGCCTGAAAGAAGCGACCATCTACTAAGAGTTTACACACAGAATGGAAGGCAGGAATGAATGGCACCGAGAGGAACAGTGTCTCTCCAGCCAATCTCTTCCCTCCATCCCCCCAGTAACCAATGATCTCCTCTGTTTTCCCCTCCTCCTCCCCAGCTGGTCATTTTCCTCTCCAACTAGTAATTCCTATATTTTTCCCCCTTTCAACCCACCCTCGAGGCAGAAATCCCTCCCTTTCCCCCTTATCCCGCCTCCCTTAACCCACTCATAACCCTTAAGGCCCCTACCGTAAATGGCGTTCCTTTTTCCCTGGACAAACATCCTTACATCCTTTTATCTTCCCTTCCCCTTCCATCCCCCTACCGGTAACAAGCCTCCTCCCTTCCTGCTAAGTCTGATTAAACCACTTCTCACTTAAATGACGCCGCTAGCTGTCGCCATTACCGATATTGGGACACAATAAACTGGTCTCCTTCTATTCTTTTTATCAGGGAACGCACACAATAACACCGAGGCTTTTCATGGCCACACAAACACGACCGCGGTGGCAATACTCAGCTTCTGGCGACGTGCGGACACTCACTACGCTAACTTCACTACCTCAGGCTAAGGAATGAGGGAGTGAATCGCATAAAAAGGTACTGCTTTGGTTCATCGAGTCTGGAAAGGTTTAACTTCTGGATATAGGAAGAAAAGAGCAAAAAAACAAGTGTCGACGTGCGGACACTCTTATTCTACTTTCACAGGCTAAGAAATGAGGGAGTGAACTGTATAATAAGGTACCGGTTTGGTTCATGGTGTCTGGAAAGGTTCAGCTTCTGGAATATAAGAAGAAAAGAAAAAAAAATATAACGTGTCAATGTGGGGACTTTCACTACGTTAAATCTACTTCCTCAGGTTAAGCAATGAGGGAATGAACTGCATAAGAAGGTACTGGTTTGGTTCATGGAGTCTGGAAAGGTTTAACTTCTGGATATAAGAAAAATAAGGAGAAAAAAAAATATTGTCGATGTGAGGACACTCATTACGCTAAATTTACTTCCTAAAGCTAAGAAATGAGGAAGTGAACCGCATAAGAAAATACTGGTTTGGTTCATGGAGTCCGGAACGGTTTAACTTCTGGTTATAAGAAGAAAAAGGACAAAAAAGTGTCTATATGCGGACTTTCACTACGTTAAATTCACTTCTTCAGGCTAAGAAATGAGGGAGTGAACCGCATAAGAAGGTCCGGGTTTGGTTCATGGAGTTTGGAAAGGTTTAACTTCTGGATACATGAAAAAAAAAAAAATAGTGAGGCCCAGAAGGTGTGTGTTTGCTTCATTGTCTATACTTTCATAACTTGTTTAAGGTTAAAAAAAAAAAAAGGAAGCGGCCAGCATAAAAAGTCCCTGGTTTGCTTCCCTGAATCTCTAAGGGCTTAACTTCATCTAGTAAAGAAAAAAATTAGTGAACATTATAAGAACGTGTGTATTTGGTTCTCCCAAGTCTACTACGCCACTATAACTCCTACAGGGTAGAAAAGAACAAGAAACAAAGGAGGACGTGAACCGCATTGAAATATCTCGATCTTGTTTTAAGAGTCCATACTGGCTCAATCAATAAGGGATAAAGATAAATAAAAAAGTGTGTGAATCGAGTAACTGTTTTTTTTTCTACACCTGCTTTAACTTAAACGCCAAAAGAAAAAAAAAAGGAAACTATATTGTGAAGCGTAGAAAAAGGCAAGAGTATAGTGTTCATTTTAAATAAGGTTAGTATATTCCAAAGAAGTACATGAATGGATGCACGGACTATCAAACAAACTTAACTCCTTCAGTACTGGGACGCATTTTTACTATTATTAGGCGATTTTATTGATATTAGGAAGGGTTTATGGAGGTCAGGAGGTTAATGGCCAGAGTCTTCACTATTTTATTCCCCACATGAGTTTCTGACGCTGTATAGAATTGCAAGATAGTAAGCAGTATAAATATGGAAATGTGTCAAGGTACTGAAGTAATTAAGAATAGGATAAAGGTTACAAACGCAAACAAAAAAAAAATATCGTAGGGTTTAGTTCCCAGATTCCATGGAAATATATATGATGTAGAGAAGGCCATTCATGAATCTTATGGGAACGTAACAGCTGAAGAAAATAAGGAAATTAATGTGAGTTTGTGGTATGTATAAGCCATTAAATGCTGAATTATTCGTACGTGGTTGTCAGAGGGAAAAGTATGGTGGGTGCAGGGCCTGAGGAAGTGTATATTTTTGAGTAAAGAAACAAAGACGAATAGAAAAGAAACGGAATATATAGACAATGAATAAAAAACGAGAGGTACTTATTGACCGAGAAAATATAACGATGGGCTTGAAAAACGTAAGAGGTAAATAAGTAAACAAAGAAGGGCAGTTATTGCAAAAGTAGTTCTCTCTCTCTCTCTCTCTCTCTCTCTCTCTCTCTCTCTCTCTCTCTCTCTCTCTCTCTATCTCTCTCTCGTAACGTGATATATGGATAACTGATACTCTTTGTGTTCCTATCTTCCTCTTGCCTCTTTTGCTGCTCTCCCTTTGCTACCCTATCTCCTCTCCACCACCACTACCACCACCACCACCACTACCATCACCCAATACTACCACCACCACCACCCATGTAGCTTCGTCTACGAGGCGCCGTCCTGATCATTTTCTGCCTTGTTAACTTTTCCAGAGAAGATCTTGCTGACAGAGACCCGAGGGAACCATCAAGAGGAGGAGGAGGAGGAGGAGGAGGAGGAGGAGGAGGATACAAATAGATGAAAAAAATATACTGGTCTGATTTCATTGAAGGGGTTTAATTTATATTTTACCCTTTCGCCTCTACTGGACACATGATATCTTAATCAGAAACCACACCACTACTTTTCCTTTTTATTCTTCTACCGTGTTTTAACAATGTGCTAACTGGAAACTGCTGAAAAATATACATGTACTCTTACACTTGTCTGATTTAATTAATGAGGCTTACTTTATCATTTAATCCGTCTATAGCTATTTAACACGTCTTCTTTTACTCACTTACCACACTTATATATTTATTCATTCTTTCTTTTCACTCCTAAACCTATTTTTACATCCATCGGTTTTTACTTATACTCACTAAAATCAGTTTCCTAATAAGACGTTGTTAGTGTTTTCAACTAATACGTGTCACAAAGAAAGATTTAACTTCTTCAGTATAGAGAGGCATTTCTACCATGAGTTTTGTGTGTGATTAGATTTTATTTGCATTCGGAAAGGTGTATGGAGTCAGGAGATTAATCGCCACATAAGTTTTTGAAGTTGTATAAAATCACCAAATAGTAAGCAGAATGAATAGGAAAAAACGTCATGGTACTCAAGGGGTTAAAACTAATTTCAATCGTATTTTCCTCATTAGTTTCTGAATAACCCATTAACGTGTTCCTTAATTGACTTCTCTGGTTCTCCTTAAGGTTCCTAAACTGTTATGTGAATCCAGAATATCGTCTCGCGGCACAACACAAATAGCAAAACAGATTATCGAGTCGCTTGACCGCTTCTAAGTCTGCGGTTTTATTCTTGGAAATTGAAGTCACTCAGGACCGCTCAAATAAAAGGTCTTATATCTGCATCATCGGTTACAGGATTAAATGCCCGATAAATTCATGTCTTTTCAACTACAACAAATCATAAACACAGTCCCTTAAATATCACACTTCCGTTCCATTAAAAATAAAATAAAACTTAAAATCCCCCTAATGAATCTGTTCCTATTACCCATATACACGTAATAGGGGCCCATAAACACACAACCAACCGATAAACACCCCTTTAGGCACCCCAGCCCTTACCCTTTTCCCCCCCATAGACCTTAATAACCTTCCTAAAAATACATGCTTAAAAACCTTGAGTATCTACCACGAATCCCCTAAATCCTCTTAAAACCCCCTTCACCTGCGCCCCTTCTTCAGCAGCCGGCAGGTAATCAGGTTTATGGAACACCTTTGATGGCTCCCCACCGCGCACCTGTCTGTGAGCGGTGGCCGGACTATCAGAACATCCAATAAGGTTATCTGGAGTACGGGAGCTGTTAGCGGCAACATGTAGCGAGAGAACGCGGCTGGGAAAGGTGTACGAAGAGCGAAAGGGAAAGGAGAGGACAAAGAAAGGAGGGATACAGAGAGAAAGAGACAAATAACGGAATGAAAATGAAGACTGTGCTAAGAGACGGTAAAGACAAAAGGAAAATAAAATAAATGAAATACTGGAAATAAAGAGGAATAGAAAAGATGTACTGAAGAATACAAAAAAAAAAAAATTGAGAAAAGGAATGTAGTGAGCAAGCCACGAAGGGAAAACAAGAGCAGTCGATTGGAAAAGAGTATACCAAGGAATTAAATTAATGCATGAAAAGAATGAAAGGGAAAGTATGGGAGGTATGAACTAAAAATGCGAGTTCTGAGTGAAAGGACAAAGAGTTACACCTGTATGTGGAAGGGTAAAAATGTTAATAGGTGGAAATGAAAGGAGTGGAATTAGGTAAGTGAAAAGTGAATGTGTTACTGAAAAAAGGGAAAATAAGGGAAGAGAAGGGGAAAGAAAACAAAAGCATGGAATGGGAAAAAAAAAGAAGATTCGAGATAGTATAGAAAGGAAGAAAAGAAATGAAGAGAGAAAGGTGGAAAAAGATAAGACGAAAACAAAAACAAAAACAAAAGATAAGGGAAAGGAACGCAAGGAAAGGGAAAATAAAGAAGGGAAAGGAAGGCAGGAGAAAAAGAGAGAAGAGAAAAAAAGATGAAATAATAATAGAAGAGATGAGAAGAGGAGAGGAGAAGAGGAGAGGAGAGGAGAGAAGAGAAGACAAGAGAAGAGAAGACAGGGAGAGTTGAAGAAGGGAAGGGAAGGGAAGGGAAGGGAAGACGAGAAGGGAAGATGAGAAGGGAAGAAGAAAAAGAGAAAGGAAGGGAAGAGAAGGCAAGGAAAGGAAAAGAAGGGAAGAAGAGAAGGGAATAAGAGAGAAGTACAAGGAAGGGAAGGGAAGGCAAGGGAAGGGAAGAGAACTGAAGAAGAGAACGGAAGAAGAGAGAAGGGAAAGGAAGAGAAGGGGAGAAGAGAAGGAAGAAGAGAGAAGGGAAAGGAAGGAAACAAGAGGAAGATAGGATTGATTGACTGATTGGTATTTTTTGGTGCGGCAAGAACGAGCTCATATATCGCCGGACGAAGACGAGGAGGAAGGAAAAAAAAAAAAAATGGAAAGAAAGAAAGGAAGAAAGAATCCTTGTGTGTACGTTCGGTTCACCAAAGAAGAAAAAAAGAAAAAAAGACATGAAAATCTTTAACCTCGATGCTCTTTCGTTTTACTTCATTTTTTTTCTTTATCCAGCTTGAATATTCTTGTCTCTCGAACCGCGCATGTGTGACTATCTTTTATTTATTTTTTCTTGTTCTTTTAGCGTTCCGTCACGAGATTGCGGTCTCTAGTGATGCTCTTACGGACTTCCTCCCCCCCCCTCCTCTTTGAAGCATGTTATTTACTTTGCTGAAGCACGTGAAATCACAGTAGCGGTGTCTTCAGTAGTCGTGGTGGTAGTAGTAGTAGTAGTAGTAGTAGTAGTAGTAGTGTTGTTGTTGTTGTTGTTGTTGTTGTTGTTGTTGTTGTTGTTGTTGTTGTTGTTGTTGTTGTAGTAGTAGTAGTAGTAGTAGTAGTAGTAGTAGTAGTAGTAGTAGTAGTAGTAGTAGTAGTAGTAGTAGTAGTAGTAGTAGTAGTAGTAGTAGTTCAGTTCAGTGTTCTTTATTCACACACAAAAATATGTACACACACAAAAGTAAAATAAAACTTTAAATATATTCCATTTAGCGAAAATAACGTAACCATTATTATTATTATTATTATTATTATTATTATTATTATTATTATTATTAGTAGTAGTAGTAGTAGTAGTAGTAGTAGTAGTAGTAGTAGTAGTAGTAGTAGCATTAGCAATTATACTCACAATAATACATCACCAATACGAATAAAAAGTAGAATTAGAACGATGATATTTCAACAATCGAGGATAAAAGTCGTAATAACCTCCGTCAACAACAATTATTACATTAGTACAACTTCAACGGGAAGGAAGGATTCACAGCACTTCTATTATTAAACATACCCCATTATCTACCTGTCTATCATTCGATCTATCTACACGTATGAATCTGTAGAAACAAATTTTCTAATTGCAAATTCATCATCATTTAATTTTCATCGTTCACCAACCAGTTAATCTATCTATTCATCTATCTATCTATCTATCTATCTATCTATCTATCTATCTATCTATCTATCCATCCATTTATCCATCTATCTATCTACCTACCCTTCTATCTATCTACAGTCACATCAGCATAAACAAGCGTGAAAACCGAAAATTCTTTATTGCAAATTAAACTAAGATTTCATACACTCATCAATTTTCTATCTAGCAGTGTGTCTCTCTCTAACTATCAATGAACACTAACATTATATACACTCGTAATAAGACAAAAGGCGAGGCAGAAGATAGAACAGCACAGTTACAGGAGGCAGGAAAGATGAGGTGATCACACAACCATGACAACACAGGGAAGGGGATGAGTGGCGAGGCACGAGACAGAAGTACAGTGACAGGAGCGCGCGGGAGGAACAGCAGCAGGTGATCACACAAGTCAGCCCTCAAGTGCTTTCTTTCTTAGCGTGTCTGCCGCGCCGCCACGCCCTCCCTGCCTGACAGTTCCCGGATAATGAGGCTCAAGCATAATATTGCCCTGTCATGAATATGTATCTGTGGGGAAATTAGCCAGAGTTGTGTTCCAGAAGGGAGCACTGCACTCTCTCTCTCTCTCTCTCTCTCTCTACTAAGTTATGAACACTATTTGAAGTGGGTTCCTTTCCGCACCCCAGTTCTGGGTTCGATTTGGGTGCAGGGAGGAAGGAGACGGGTGGAAAAAAGAGCCTGAGAGGTGTGTTGTGATGGGCGGGAGGGATGGGAAGGTGTGGCAAGGACGAAGAATGGCTGGAAAAGATAGGTCTGGGCTGGAAGAGACTGGGGGAAGATGGAATTGGCTGGAAGAGACAAGGTGAGGGAAGACGAGACTGGTGGGAGCTGAGAGACCCTGGGTAAAGCTAGATAGACAGGACAAGGCTGGGAAAGAATAGAGAAGACTAAGAAAAGACTATAAGATGCATGGAGAGACTGAAGACGGCTAGAAGAGACAGGGAACGCTGGAAGAGACAGAGTATGAGATTGGAGGATGAAAATCTAAAAGAGACTGAGAAAGAGATATTAAGGAGGGCTAGAGGACACTGGGTGAGGTTGGGAGAGGCTGGGAAAAAAGACTGAGAGGCTGAAGGAAAGACTGGAAGAGGTTAGAGGACATTGGAAGACGTAAAAAAGCACTGAAAGAGACTGGAATAGGCTAAGAGACACTGAAAGAGGTTGAGACTTGAGAGAGACTGGGTGGGGCTGGGAGAAGCTGGGAGAGGCTGAAAGAGACCGGGAGAGGCTGGGAGAGGCTGAAAGAGACTGGGAGAGGCTCGGAGATGCTGAAAGAGACTGGGAGAGACTGGGAGAGAGAGACTGAAAGAAACTATGAGAAACAAGAGAAGATTGCGAGACTAAGCATGTAGGCGGTAGCAGGCAGTGTGAGAGGATGGGAAAGGGAGGGACACGGAAAGAACGTCACGCCTTAAGACTCACAAGGCAGGAAGGGGCGGGTGAGAGGGAGCGGCGTCCCCTCCCCGTGGTTCACCTGGCTTATGCTGGGCGCGTATTTCTACCTCCCGGCGGGGGCATTAAGGTGGCAAGCGGCGCCCGGGGGAGGACGTGTTGAGCTTAATATGTTGGTCCCGTATTTGTGTTTTGTGTCATGTGCTGGAGGCAGTTTCGTGGGGAGGGGCGAGTGAAGGAGGGAGGAAATAAGCTGCTGGGATGAAAGAAGGGAGGATGGGGCAGGAAAGGAAAAAGTGAAGCAACGTTTGGCTTGTGGAAGGGATAACTGGGAGAGGAGAAACAAAATGGAAGGGATGGTTGGTTAGAGAAAGGAAGAAGTGAACGCCTAGATAAAACAGAAAGAATGTGTGAATCGGCTAGGAAAAGAGAATGATTGAAGAAACGAAAAGGATATGAAGAAAATGATGATTAGGGAAAGGAAGATACGAGAAACACAGCCAACGTAAAGGGACGAAGAAGGGAAATGACAAGGAGGGAATAGAAGAAAGATGAGCTGTGGGTGTGGAAGAGGAGGAGAGATGACTATTTAGGAAAGAAAAAAGAATGATGACGAAGGTTCAGGGAAAGAAAGTACAAATAATGGATAAAAGAAAAACGCAAGGTAAGATGTAAAAGACAGATAGCCAGCCAGCCAGACAGACAGATGGATGAAAGATGGATGGATGGGCCAAAGAAACAAAAAGACTAGGGAATGTCAAACAAGCGAAATTAAATGAAAAAAAGAAAGTAATAAGAAAATTAATAAGAGAGAAAAAGGAAAAAAACAAGCCGATTTTTTTATGAAAGGAAAGCGGGAGAGGAAAATAAAATGATAAGAAAATAGACAGGGAGGAGAGGAGCGGAAAAATGTTTAGCAAGGAAGGCCAAGAGGGAAGCTTGACTGAATGTGAAGGAGAGGACAGAATCAGATTGGGAAAAAACGTGAGGGAGGGAGAGGTAGACGGATGGATGGAGAAGTCGGAGAGATGGAGAGATGGAGGAAAGGAAAGCGGTTCATTGGCAAGGGAGAGAAGCAGCAGAGTACAAGAGGGAGGGAGAAAGAGGAAGGAAAAGAATAATACTGAGGAGAAGTTAGAGATTATGGCTTCGTGGAGGTAAAATGAGGTTTGGGTGTAAGATGGGAATGGAGGAATAGGAAGAGGAAGATGAGAAGAAGATGGAAGAAGAGAAGGAAGGAGGAAGAAGACTGAAAATGCATAAAAAGAAAGCCACTATTATTAATATAACAAAAATAACAACAACAGCTACTACTATAACTACAACAACAAAAACAACACCTACTACTATTACTACAACTACTGCTATTACTACAATACTACTACTACTACTACTGCTATTACTACTACAACTACATCTATTAATATTATATACTACTCCTACCACTACTACTACTACTCCTATCACTACTACTACTACTACTACTACTACTACTACTACTACTACTACTACTACTACTACTACTACTACCATTATTGCTACCACCATTACAAATACCGAGGTAAACTGAGGTAAACCAAATTATTTTACCATCATTTCTCCCTCTTTCAACTTTCGCATCACGTTCATATTTTTCTCCCTCAAACGGACACCGAATATTTGTGGCCTGTCTGATGCAATTCATTTCGGCGCGACCTTGAAGTGCGAAATAAAAAAAAATAAGGAACAAACACGAGCCGAACTCACTAATTAGGAAATATTTCACACGTGTCGGAGTGCATGGAAAGAGAAAGGGAGGAATAA
>NC_059286.1:4523181-4563181 GCF_017591435.1 Portunus trituberculatus
GCTGGTGCTGCTGCTACTACTACTACTACTACTACTACTACTACTACTACTACTACTGTTGTCATTACTATTACTACTACTATATATAAAGATAATTGTGTTATTAGAATCATAAAAACGAAGAAAATACATACTTTTCCACCAATTACGTACTATTACTACTTGTTGTTCTTCTCTACTACTACTACTACTACTACTACTACTACTACTACTACTACAACTACTACTACTGCTGCTGCTGCTACCACCGCCACCACCACCGCCACCACCACCACCACCGCCACCACCACCACCACTGCTCGTACTCAAGAATAAAAATAAGAGCAAATCCACATAAACTCCATCTCTTTCCGCATCCTTCCCGCAATCCGGTAAGCGAGGGAGGATCGTGCCGGAACCGGATCTTGGTATCGGACTAACCTCCTCTGCATGTATGGCGCGGAGTGTGTGTGTGTGTGTGTGTGTGTGTGTGTGTGTGTGTGTGTGTGTGTGTGTGTGTGTAGTGGATGATATAAAGAAATATCGTTTTCTGTTCATCTTACTGCTGCTACTACTCTACTACTACTACTACTACTACTACTACTACTACTACTACTACTACTACATCTACTACTACTACAAATAATATTTCTACTATAACTACTACTACTACTACTACTACTATTACTATTACTACTACTTCAACAAAAATAAGAAAAAGAACAACAACAACAACAACAACTACTACAACTGCACCTATTATTACTACTACTACTACTACTACTACTACTACTACTACTACAAATACTACTACTACTACTACTACTACTACTACCACTTCCACTACTATCTACCAACCAGCCACATTCCTTCAAGCAAAAAACAACAACAGTTCCCTCTCTCTCTATTCTTCTCGCCTCTAATCCTTATCTCCCCTCCACTCATTTCCTCACCTCCCCTCACACAAACGCCTTCCCTCTTCACCTTACCGCCCCTCCAACACCAAACAATGCCCACACACATACCTAAGGCACTCCCTCCTCCCCTCATTCTCCCTCACTTCACCCACACCTGGTTCTCCCCTTCGCGTTACCTCACGTCCTCTCCCCCAACTCCCCTCACCTCTCCCCCAAACATAAACAAGAGTAGAGTAGCGGCATCTCTCTCTCTCTCTCTCTCTCTCTCTCTCTCTCTCTCTCTGACGCCTCCTTCAGCTCGCCTCCTAACTCGTCTCGCTATAAACAGAGCCAGGATTGCATTAACATTTTTATATGATAAGCAAAGGGCCAGAGAGAGAGAGAGAGAGAGAGAGAGAGAGAGAGAGAGAGAGAGAGAGAGAGAGAGAGAGAGAGAATAATCCAAAGAGGTTCGTATTTAGATGCAGATCTTTCTAATATATTGCTCTTCTTTCAAGGTGTATTTTCTCTCTCTCTCTCTCTCTCTCTCTCTCTCTCTCTCTTTCACGGCACAATCTTAACTCTTTCGTCCGTGATTCTTGTAGCTAAAATAATTTACATCTGTCACGGCAAAATGTCTCACAGGACTTTTTTTTCCTTGGAAACGAGGTATTATTCTATCAAAACTTTTAAACGAGCTTAAAGTGTTCTGAGGAGCAGGAAAAGGAGGAAGAGGAGGAAGGAGGAGGAGGAGGAGGAGGAGGAGGAGGAGGAGGAGGAGGAGGAGGAGGAGGAGGAGGAGAAGGAGGAGGACGAAGAGGCATCCACTTTACCGTTCATTTTCTGCAATCCTGAGTTTAATTGTTTACCTGTTGACAAAAAGAGAGACAAAAAAATTAAACAATCAATAAAAAAAATCATCACCATTATCAACATCATCTTCATTACTAACATTACCATCATCATCATCATCATCATTACTATCAATATCATAGTCATTTGTTTGTGAAAAAAGTAACATGATTTTTTTATAATTCTACTCGCAATATAGCGCCAACACTAATTACACCCTTACTATTACTATTACTACTATTAATACTGTTGTGTACGTGTGTAAACATGTGTGTAAACGTTATAAAATATAGTACATTCCTCTGCATCAATTTGTTTTCCCTATCTCAACACTACTGTTACTACTACTACTACTACTACTACTACTACTACTACTACTACTACTACTACTACAACCACTACACTAACAACACAATCAAGATATAAGACAGAACACCCCATTACTACTGCTATTATTACTACTACTACTACTATTACTACTACTACTACTACTACTACTACAACTACTACAACCACTACACTAACAACACAATCTAAATATAAGACAGAACATCCCTAAAAAAAGTCACAACAACACAGGGACACAACACAACACTATAGAGGCCAGGGGAGAGAGAGAGAGAGAGAGAGAGAGAGAGAGAGAGAGAGAGAGAGAGAGAGAGAGAGAGAGAGAGAGAGAGAGAGAGAGAGAGAGAGAGAGAGAGAGCAGCCACACATAATCTAGAGGGATAACAGTAATTCCAATACAGTTGTAGCTCCGGCGAGGCAAACAAATTCCTTATCGAACACAGAGGAAACGTCACAGGCTCACATCCCGCCGACTGCTTGCCACACTCGTAAATATAAACCTGAATCACCTCCAGACATTCTATTGGTCGTCCGCCGCCAATAGATTTTCACAACAAGACATACATATGATAATCCCGAATTACCTACGGTGTGCTGAGGGATCTGGCTGGGTTAGAGCATCCTATTCCTAAGTATTCTACCTCGTCATGAGAACTATTTTTGAAGGCCACGGATAATTGGGTGGTTTATGGTATTTTTCATTTCATAGGTGATGCAGCGTATATGTTAAACTGTGACTGGAACTAAATAAACGCTAAAAATATTGTCACTAGAGTCATAAAACACATCCAAATATTTTTATTATAAGCAAAGAAACATTTAAGACTACCACTACAATAAAGGAACACTGAAAACTGTAACAACCAAAAAAAAAAAACTGAAAACTGTCACTGCAATCAAATAAACACTCCGAAATCCTGATGTTAGAATCAAATAAACACTGAAAACTGTCATTAGAAGTATAGAACACGAAAACCTGTCAACAGAGCAAAAAAAAAAAAAAAAAAAAAAAAAAAAAAAAAAACTGAAATGTCACTAAAACAATGAGACCGTACTAGAAACTGTTATTAAAATCGTAAAAGGAACCATTGAAATACTAAGAACCGTAGCTGGAACCCAAAATAACACTCCTAAAGTCTCACTGGAACAATACACTGGTAATAACTCTAACAAAACTCCACTTACCAAAAAAAAAGAGACTAAAACACTAGAAAAAAAATATATAATAAAAATACCGTAGTAGAAAAAAAAAATAATAACACTGAAAACTGTGATTGTAACTAAATAAACACTCCCAAAACAGTCACTTGAACGATAAAAGCACTGTCACTACAACCAAAGAAACACGCCTAAAATCTCTCACTATAACAATACCTTGCTAAAAAAACTAACAAACTTCCACTACACACGATATAAGACGTTTAAACCCCAGCTACACGAACAAAAACTGACTTTCCAGCCTCGATAACCCTCCTAGGCCATTCATATTCCCCCATCACCCTTACTCCCCGTCATTTCCCCGCGAGGACTTAAACAATACAAGCAGAGACAGCCTCGATCGAAGCCGCAACCCTTCAGGACGCCACGATGTTAATATGCAAGGCTCCAAACGGCCCAGTCGATCACCTCTCGCCGCAGGGATGACCGCCAGCACCGTCAGAGAAATCCAGTGATACCCGTCGTTCCCCTGATAGCTCGAGGTCAGGTTCGTTACACAAGTAGGGTAAATACACCCAGGAAAGGCATCTCCTCATGACAAGCCGCTGTACCGCCTCGCACATGGTCTAAAATCCCCAGGTAACTGCAGTGTTTTGTGAGCCATCGCTGGTATGAGTTCCGTTCCCTCAAGGCAGAGCTCTGGGAATCAGCTTCGGGATTCAGACTGTCCGGCTCATCAGTTCAAGTGGGCGAGGAGAGGCAGTGCAGGGCCGTCAAGAGGTCACTTCCTAATGAGGCGGTGTTGTTTCTCTTTATTCTGCGGCAGGAACCACGGCCATCTCTCTCTCTCTCCCTCCCCCTCTCTCTATCCATCCTCGCCCTACTATTCTAACCCCATTCCATCTGCCTCTCTTTCCCTCTCTCCCTCTCCCCCTCTCTCTCTCTCTCTCTCTCTCTCTCTCTCTCTCTCTCTCTCTCTCTCTCTCTCTCTCTCACCTAAGTATTATTCAGGAGCGTCTCAGTCTTGACGAGGATAGCAAGTAAGAGTTCCACTGCTGCTGTGTTTTGAGAGAGAGAGAGAGAGAGAGAGAGAGAGAGAGAGAGAGAGAGAGAGAGAGAGAGAGAGAGAGAGAGAGAGAGAGAGAGAGAGAGAGAGAGAGAGAGAGAGAGAGAGAGAGAGAGAGAGAGAGAGAGAGAGAGAGAGAGAGAGAGAGAGAGAGAGAGAGAGAGAGAGAAGAGAGAGAGAGAGAGAGAGAGAGAGAGAGAGAGAGAGAGAGAGAGAGAGAGAGAGAGAGTAGGTCCGGTGCATCCACTCCCACCACCACCACCACCACCACCACCACCACCACCACCACCACTACCTCCTCCTGCTCCTCTTCCACCTCCTCACGTAACCTGGCGCCTCGAGGCATGGCGGGCACTCTAGCTCTGCCTGAAGCACCAATCAGGCAGCTCGGAGCCTCTCACTGCCCGCCGCCCTGGTATGTGCACTGGCCTCACACACACTGCCATTACCATTATTACTGTCACTTTTATCTATTATTTGCTGTTATCTATTATTATCATTATTGGTATTTATTGTTTATTGCTATATTTTATGGTATTTCGTTGTCTTTCTTCTTTTTCTTCGTTGTTGTGTGTTATTGTTATTTGTTAATGTTAGTTTGCATATAATTACTGTTTCCATGACAACTCTTACCATTATTATTATTATTATTATTATTATTATTATTATTTGTTATTATTTTCATTATTATTTTTATTATTATTATTGCTATTATTATTATTTATTATTATTTTCATTATTATTTTTATTATTATTATTATTAATATTATTATTATTTTGATTATTATTATCATTTTCATTATTATTATTATTACCATTATTATTATTATCATTATTATCGTATTTCTCCCTCTTCTTCTTTTCTTCTTCTTCCTATCATCATTAATATTATTGTTTTCCAGAGCACTTTAGTCATCTTTTCCTCTTGTTTTTGCTCTTGTTCTTAATTTTTTCTTGTTCTTGATCTTTTTTCTTATTCATGTTCTCACAATTACCCTTTTCATTACAAGTATCCCTGGCCTTGCTTTATTTCGTACACCATTCATTGCCCGTGAGCCAGCATTGTTGTCATCGCTATTGTTACCTGCCAGCCTTTCATCATTGTCATTATTATTACTTTTATTTACCGTGTAACTCCATCATTATTATTTATTACTCTCAAAGTACTTAATTATCAGTAGTATTAGCCCTGGCGCAGCGTTATTGCTACCACTATTATTACCACACAGCCTTTCATCATTGTTATTATATATGTAATTTTTTTAGTGTGAGTACTTGATTATCATTTGTTATTATTATTATTATTATTATTATTATTGTTATTATTATTATTATTATTATCGGCATATTCTATTTTTTATTATTTTTCTTTCGCAATACGTCGTTATTATCATCATTTTCATTAACATCCACAGCAGAGAGAGAGAGAGAGAGAGAGAGAGAGAGAGAGAGAGAGAATCATAATTACACTATTCATTATCGTCATCACTATAAAGAGTACTTCATCATCATTATCATCACCAAACCTGCAGTTGCTGTCATCACTCTCACAATAAGTTATGCAAGCAGTAATTGGTTTAATCACGTTAATTACACCACTATCTTCGTCTTTATTGGTCATTGAGAATCGTCATGGGAGCAAAAACACACGGCATTAATGATTTTTGTATCCATAATGTCAGTATTAATTTGTTTGCTGATCTGTATACACGTTCGCCAATAACGTAATCATATATCAGGAGTGACGATGGAATAGAACAGTAGGACGTGAGAAATACAAGGTCACAGCAATACAGGAGGGATAACCACTGTAGCCACCAGCCACCACCACCACCACCACCACCACCACCACCAAGACAATTCTCACCATCACTACTATAACTCCATCAACCACTACTATAACTGCACCACCACCATCATAACCAGCATAACCATAACCATTATAGAAAAGGACTACCACTGCAGCCATCACCACCATTACCACCACTACCACCACCACAACAACCATCGCCATCACAACTTTAACTGCATCACTCACCATCACATCACCTCCATCATCATAACAACCATAACCATAATCATTACAGAAAGGACTACCACTGCAGCTATCACCATCAACACCACCACCACCACCACCACTACCAATGTAACTATGAAAACCACCATCATAACAAGCATAACCATCACTACCACCACCAACCAACATTACCACTATTACTACTACCACCACCACCACCAACACCATCACCACCATCACCACTATCACACCATCAAGTTTAAAATAACTATCACAATCACCACCACCACTACCACCACAAACATGCCCTCCACGATAGCAACACTGACTAATACCACCTTTACAATAACTATCACAATCACCACCACCACCACCACTAAAACTACCACCACCACCACCACAAACATGTCCTCCACGATAGCAACACTGACCAATACCTCCATCACAATAGCTATTACTACCACCACCAACACTACCACTACACTACCACCACTACCAAGAACAGGACTTTACGATAGCAGCCAAGACCAATACCCCCATTACAATAAAATCACCACCATCACCATCACCATCACTAACACTATCACCACCACCACCACAATCACCATCACTACCACCACTACCACCACCGCCGCCGCCTCCGCCTCCAACCACTTCACGACACATCAGTCTTTTTCGTAATCTCAGGCAAGTTGCGAGTCAATTTTTAAGTTGTCTAAACTTCTGAACTCTTCGCTTGGAACGTCTCTTCTCGTGTATTTATTTTACTTTGCAGCGAAGTGATTGTTCTGCAATAGTTTTTCCCGAGAACTTCAAAACTTGTATCTTATATTCAGACGCCCTGGGCCTCGGCGTGCAATATTGCTTGAGGCTGTCGCTCGTCACGCCACACGCAGATTAAAACGACACTCTTCATTCTCTATTCCAATCTCACCTATTAAGAGCAAAAGTTAAGCCAATTTGTTCCAACTTTCTCCCTAGATAGATAAATAAATCACCGATGATTCAAAACTTACTTGCATCAAATTGACAATCTTCACCTGCCAATTAGATCTTACTTATCAAAACAAGCTTAAGCCAATTCATTCCAACTTTCTCCTTAGATGAATAAATAAATAACCATTGAGTAAACACTTACTTGCTTCTCAAATTGACACTTTATCTGACATTTTGTCTTACTTATCAAAATAAAAACTTCAACCAATGATTTGAAAGAATTTCCTTGACATTTCCTTTATTTCATATTTAAGCACTTTAAATAAATTGAAAAAGAAAAGATATACAATAACTAGACACTTTTCTCTGTTTTAAATCGACTTTTCACCAACCATTTCAATCTCGTATATTAAAACAACAAAGTAAATTAATACATTTAACTACTTTCCTCAACCTTAATCCTTGTAACAAACAAACAAACAAACAAACAAACAAACAACCAATTAATTCAGAAACATTCGTCTACCTTACACCATTCTTATCATTCCAATTCTGAACTACTAACACAAGTTAAGCCAATTCATTTAACAGCTTTCTTTTACCTTTTCTCTCACTTCACCATTAACCCCTTCAGTACCGTGACGCATTTCCGTATTCATTCTGGTTACTATCTGGCGATTTTGTACACCTTCAGAAACATATGTGGGGATTAAAATAGTGAGGATTCTGACCATTAAAACACTGACCTCCACACACCCTTCCCTATATAAATAAAATCATCTAATCATGCCCAAAAATAAAGATAAAAAATGCGTCCCAGTACTGAAAGGGTTAAACGCGAAGAAAGAGTTAAATGACCAATGACACAACACTTTAAGACGACACTTTTTATAATCATTACCTTGAAAATGTTAAACCAAATCACTTTAGATTTCTCCTTAATTTCTTACTTTATTTTACGATGGAAGAATAAAATGAACTGTATAATTGATTACCTGAGCAACTTTCCTAATTTCTTTTGCACATTTTTCTCATGTTTCACGATTAACCACTAAACACAAACTAAATAATCAATTACTTCTCTTAAATCTTTACCTTTCATTTACTATCTAAACAATGAGAAGAAACTGAATAACATATGACTTTAAATACTTTCCTTCACATTTTTCCCTTTTTTTTTTTATCCGTGTTGTATCTAGTTCCCCGTCTCCAGCAATGTAAATAAACAAAGAGCCACTTACTCCACTTCGTCTAAAATTAACTCTGACCTTAGAACGTTCCTTGTCTTGTGTCGATGTTTCATGTTTCAATGTCATGAAAATCTACACCAAGGAAAATGTTTTCTTTTGTACACATCTGGAAATGCTACAATACAACAACATAAGCTTAGAAATTACGGTTTGAATATCTTAGTGCCTTGTATATTGTGTATGTAATTAAACAATGTGACACTCAAATCTAAAGTTCACACGGTTGCGTTTAAATATTCATCTAGCTTTCACTCACACTTTTGAAGACATTATGTAATTTTGAGGCAAAACACTACCACAGTAAACGTCGCAAAACCACACCACAAGACACCACAATTAAAATACCAACGAAATACCACACATAACACAACACATATCCAGGAAACACCACACACCACACCGCAACCCACTCATGAAGATACCACACGCTAAAATATGAAGGGTACTATGAGGGTAGATTTGATACGACGGGGTATAACTTCACACATTTTCTCACAATATTGGTTCCTCCTTTCAAGAGATTGTTTTAAAGTCAATATTCAGAAACGCCTTGCTCTGTCACCACAACAGTTTTCCAAGGCCACAGAGACGACTAGAGGGGTTCTCAAAGCAGTTTCTCCTTATAATAATACAGAAATCTTGCGAGTCCATCATCGGAATCATAAAAATACCCTTAAAAAAATATGAACATCTAATATAGCTTCTGGAAAGTAGTGATAGAGAGTAAGTACCATACACAACACAACAATATAAAAAAAATCCAGAAACACCACACAGCACTACAACACACTCATAAAGACACAACAAATATCAAGGAAACAAAACACATTAAAAAAAAAAAATAAGGAAACACGACACACAGCCTACGACATATAAAAAAAAAAACACATGAGAAATAAGGTAAGCTGCAAGAAGTCATGAGATCTACACGTGGCAGTCCCTCCATGAAGCATACCTACGTACATCCATACCTGTCCTACTACCATGATCATACATAATTCTGTCTAATCTTCTTTTAAAGCTCCCTAATGACACGCCACTAACACACTGATAACTGATTTCGTTCCATTCACCTACCACTAATATTTATGATCCAATTCCTTCCTATCTCTTTCTTGAACCTAATATTTTACAAGTTTGAACGCGTCATTTCTGATCTACTTAGACTATTGATCCTGAGAATTTTCCCAACATCACCATTGTTATATCTTACCATAACCCACACATCAAACCACAACGAACGCCAAGAAAACACACCACAACAGACCACAACACCCTCACAAAGTCACGGAAACCACAAAATATGACACAAAATAAGACATAACGAGAGAGAGAGAGAGAGAGAGAGAGAGAGAGAGAGAGAGAGAGAGAGAGAGAGAGAGAGAGAGAGAGAGAGACTATAAAAAAAAAAAAACTCGCTCACTGAAAACTAATGAACTCTAAAAGAAACCAAAAGGAAAATAAAGAAAGTTGTGAGATAAAACTCCTTCCTTTCCTGACGCCGCAGAGGTTACAGGAAAACTACCTTTAAATTAATTGGTTTTCATACTTCTTAACACCATTCTACATCTACAGCTATATTTTTTGGGTGAGTTCATTTGAAAGATATACACAATGGAAGGAATGTTGTGTGTGTGTGTGTGTGTGTGTGTGTGTGTGTGTGTGCATCTGTTGTTGTAGATCATCTCGAAAACATGGAACACGAGATCTAGAGGAGGAGGAGGAGGAGGAGGAGGAGGAGGAGGAGGAGGAGGAGGAGGAGGAGGAGGAGGAGGAGGAGGAGGAGGAGGAGGAGGAGGAGGAGGAAGAGGAAGAGGAAGAGGAGGAAGAGGAAGAGGAGGAGGAGGAGGAGGAGGAGGAGGAGGAGGAGGAGGAGGAACTAAAGGGAAAGACGAGATGGAGGAAGGAAGGGAGGGAAGGAGGAATAAGGTTCAAGTTACAATTAAAACTACGATGAGGCTTCGATGCACGTTTCAGAGCTTCAGTTACCCCTCCCTCTCTCTTCCCCTAACCCTCTTTCTCTCCAATACCACACACGCTACTTCAGGTCCTTGTATTACGTACGGGCTTCAGGGATATACAGTACTCGGCTTACTTAACGTGGCACACAAGCTCCTTCCACATTGTTCACTCTCGTACTCTATAATCCTGTAAGTCTGATTGGTTTGTGTCTCGTGATCGATGCACGTGATTGGCGGTACTGGTGCTGTCTGGTTTCCTTCTACAGAGTGAATGGAAGAAATTTAACTTACTAATTTGACAAAGGAAAAAAAAAAAAAATAGGTCCACTAGATTGCCAGTTTAGACAGAAAATGGAAGAAACTAACTCCCGAATTTGACAAAATAAGAAAATAAAAGCATTAGAGAGGATATATAACGCTGAAACATGCATTGACTGTCCTATTTATGTCTAGTTTCCCTCTAGAGAGCGACGGGAGAAATTGTACTCACTAATTTGACAAAACAGAAAAAAAAAGAAAAATAAACGTTAAAGAGGAAAAATAACGAAGAGACATACATTAGGTTTACTATTTCTGTCTGGTCTGTTTCTAGAGAACGAATGGAAGAAATCTAATTCAACAGTTTCTAAAGATAGTGAAAAAAAAGATTAGAAACGACATAAACGAATTCTAAAGCAATATTATAAAGGTGAGAAGTGCATTGGCGGTAATTTTTCTGTCTGGTTTCCTTCTAGAGAGTGAATGCAAGAAATCAAACTCGATAATATTTGACAAAAAAGAAAAGAAAATATTAAAGAGGAAACCGATAAATCTTAATCCAACAATATAACTTGAAAAAAAGAAAATAAATTAAAATATGAACATACGAAATTTAATCTTCAGCATTCTAATTTCCAGACAGTGACTTAATTTCTGGGCAAAAATAAATGACATTCCAGTAGCTAATAACACAATGAAAGAACTAGCAATGCAGTTAACCCCTTCAGTACAGTAACATATTTCTTCCAGAGATTTGTATACGATTAGATAATTTTATTAACAGCAGGAAGAGTCTATGGAGGTCGGAAGATTAATGGCCACAGTCTTCACTATTTTAATCCCCAACATAAGTTTCTGAAGCTGTATAAAATCACCAAAATAGTAAGCCAAATGAGTATGGAAACGCGTCATGGTACTGAAGGGGTTAATAAGTTGACCTAAACCTAACCTAATTTAACTTGACGTCTAACATTACGTCTATATATTATCCTTATCCGTCTTCTACTCGATACACGTGACTGGCGACTGCTCTCTATTTACCCTATGAGTACAGCACGAACGGACTAATTCCTACTCAATAATGGGAGATTATTTAGCCAACCCTTTCATCGACATATGGAACAAAGCACAAGACTAAGAAAAATGCATTATTTCTTTAAGCACTTGCATGATAAATAGGAATAAAAAAAAGGATACATTTTGCAATTTAAAGTTCGTATCGTGTTAAGAGATGACTGCAAAACCACGAAGAAAATATCTCGAGTGGTTAGTGACTGTGGATGAGTAAGTCGAACAACAATGGAAGATTCAACACAAATATATGGAAAAAAATAAAATGTTACTCTAATTCTGTATATGTAAATTCCAACACCTTTAAGCAGGATCCAGTAACACAAGTAATCTTAAACCCTTGAATACTATGACGCATTTCCATATTCATTTTGGTTATTACTATTTGATGATTTTATACAGCTTCAGAAAATTAAGTGGGGATTAAAATAGTGAAGACTAGCCATTACTCTTCTAACCTCCATAAACCATTCGTATTATCAATAAAATGGTCTAACAGTATGTAAATCTCAAGGTAAAAAAAGTGTCCCAGTACTGAAGCGGCTGACATGAGAAGATAAAGATAAACGTATTAGCATTCTCGACATTAAGTTTGCAACACCTATGGCAGCGTCAAGTGGTCAAAAAAGGATAAATAAAATAAAAATATGAGCAGTTAGTTGAGAAATACAGTTGTCACGAGAAAAAAACAACAACTAAGAAACAAAATGAAGAGAGAGAGAGAGAGAGAGAGAGAGAGAGAGAGAGAGAGAGAGAGA
This sequence comes from Portunus trituberculatus, assembly GCF_017591435.1. Lineage (NCBI taxonomy): Eukaryota > Metazoa > Arthropoda > Malacostraca > Decapoda > Portunidae > Portunus > Portunus trituberculatus. The sequence continues at coordinate 4,535,732 of NC_059286.1, forward strand.
GAGAGAGAGAGAGAGAGAGAGAGAGTTAGTGGAAGAAAGGGAAATGAGGTGGAGGAAACAAACGGAGAAGAAAAAGACGAGAGGAATGGAGGAGAAAGACGGAGGGAGGAAAGAAGGGAGGTGTGAGAGGAAAACTTTGGTGAAGGAAGAAAGAGAGAAAGAGAGAGAGGCGGGGAAGGAAAGGAGGGAGGGGAGGGGCGTTGAGAGATGGGGAGGAGTTAAAGGGGGGAGGGAAGGGAGGAGGTGGAGTGGAGGAATCTCTACTGAGCACCTCCATCAAGCGACGTGGAGGATGGTTTGCCAATTTCCCGAGTGGAGAGAAATGAGAGAGAGAGAGAGAGAGAGAGAGAGAGAGAGAGAGAGAGAGAGAGAGAGAGAGAGAGAGAGAGAGAGAGAGAGAGAGAGAGAGAGAGAGAAGAACGAGAGAAAGGAAGGAATGACGGAAGAAGAGAAGGAAGTGGATCATGTAGAGAAAGCAGAGGAGAGAAGGAGAAACGGTGCGAAGAGAGAGAGAGAGAGAGAGAGAGAGAGAGAGAGAGAGAGAGAGAGAGAGAGAGAGAGAGAGAGAAGAGGGTGCTGGAGACAAGTTACAACCCAGGTATTGGCTGCGAAAGAAATACTAGGCTATATTCCACCAATAGCGGCGCTGAGAGGGAGGCGCGCCACCTAGCGACACTACCCATAAATACTGGCGAGATTAAACAAAATAATTCCACCAATTGGCCATAACCTCCTGGCGGCGACAAGGGAGTGTGATGCGCCTCCCGTGAAGGGCCTCTGCTGCAGGATACTTTGTGAGGGAGGGAGGGAGAGAGAGAGAGAGAGAGAGAGAGTAGGAGGGAAAGAGAGAGAGAGAGAGAGAGAGAGAGAGAGAGAGGTAGGAGGGAGGGAGAGATGGAAGGGTAGAATCTTCATAGTGTGAGGCGATCGGAAGGGATTTGTGACGCAGTATGGATGCTGTGACGGATGGTAACGAGAGAGAGAGAGAGAGAGAGAGAGAGAGAGAGAGAGAGAGAGAGAGAGAGAGAGAGAGAGAGAGAGAGAGAGAGAGGAAAAAATTCATATATAACCATCATGAAGGAGCGGTGAGGCTATAGCGTGTCTGGGAGGCTGAATGTATTACTTGTCATAACGCGGGAACTCAGGCGAGGCGGCAACACGAAGGCGTCGAGTGCCCGCAGCTTTGTAGATAGATAGATAGATAGATAGATAGATAGATAGATAGATAAACAAATAGATAGATAAATATATAGATAGATAGGTAAGTAGATAGAAGGAGATAGAGAGACAGAGATAGATAGATAGAGATACAAAGAAAGATAGATAGATAGATAGACAGACTGATAAATAGTTAGGTTGAATGGGTAAATATATGGATCGATTGTTAGATATATTAATAGATAGATGTATAAATAGATAGATACATAGATAGATAGATAGATAGATAGACAGATATGTGGTTATATAGATATATTGTCAATTTATTGGCCAAAGCAAGCGATGTAATAATAATCAGTTCTCAGTTCACAATTATATACTACAGCTTACAAATTTCAGTGTCTATCCATCTCTCTCTCTCTCTCTCTCTTCAACATAATATCTCTCGTCAGTCTAAATTTAAATCATTCTCTTCCATATATACATCATCACTTGTTTTCCTTAATTTCGTTCACAAATCAACACGATATTGTGATTTATTTGCTACCCTTCCTTCACCACACACACACACACACACACACACACACACACACACACACAGACACCTAAATTTCGTATTCTTAATTTCTCTTTTGTCGTCTTACATTTAATTTTAACCAAATACACTATAGGGGAAGTTACTGGTGCAATTTAGGGTGTTTATATATATGAATGTACTGATGCTACAAGGATTCTCTCTCGTCAATAAGGACAACATTGTTCTTAATTCCTCTTTAGGTATCTTGTTCTAATTACTTTTATCGAGTTATAGAGAAAGTTAGCAGAGTGTTCAAGGGTAGTGTTATGATTCTAATGATCAGTACTAAACACTCTACATAGTCAATAAGGATAACACTAGTGAAAACACGAATAAAGTTCTCTATGGCTCTTGAATAATCGCGATAAGAGCCAAAAGAGTTTAGTAATACGAATTTAAGCACCTGACAGCTAACCCTTCACTATTCACCTACACCGAGGAACCACACCCAAGCGTAGGAACTTTAGGGGAAAAAAATTACAGTATGACACTCCTTTAAGCTCCCCAAGGCGAGAACAAGGCCATGGAGGGTCGAGCAGGAGTTTCTAAGCCGGGGTAACTTCAATCCCCGTGACGCGCCTTTGATGTTACGTCATTAGGAGGCGAAAGGGAAGTTGCCCCACACGATTTTACCGTCGCCCGCCACCTGAGCACATATTTGCCCTCACACAACTTACGCCAAGGCCCCGGCAGACAGTCAACACCCGCGGGAGACTCAGGGACATGAAGGGGCGACGCGGGCTCTCGGGAAACCTATGGGAGGGTGTTAATGAGACACTACACTAGTGGAAATGCATGTGTGGAGTGTAGATCATTCAAGGACTCTCTCTCTCTCTCTCTCTCTCTCTCTCTCTCTTGATGTCCTTGAGGTACAGAACTTCATCTTAAGGGTGGACGCCACTCTGACCACTCCTCTTCCTCTTCCTCTTCCTCCTCCTCCTCCTCCTCTTTCTTTCCCTTCACCATCTCCTCACCGGTCGAGACGTGAAAGAAACAGGTTTAAGTCTATTACTTGAGGACACGACCGGATTTCCCGATGAGGCGGTGATCATTGGCAGTCGTCACTAACCAATCTCGCTCGTCCCTCTCACGAAAACTGGTGTTCTCTTACGCCAGCCAATTACAGCGTTTGTTGACCTTGGCTTGTCCAATCACGCGCCTCGCCAGGACTCTCAGGGGCAGCACGCCATCACCAGTGAGTGAAGCCCTTGGAGGCACGCCATTCATGGGGTGATGAGGCTTGTGTGGATCCCTGCCATTCTCCTTCCCTTCCTCCTCCTCCTCCTCCTCTTTCTACTCCTCCTCTTCCTTCTCCCTCTACTCTTCATTTGTTTCTCCATATGTTTTTCTCGTCTTCTTCCTTCTTTTCCTTGTACATTTTTTTTTTAATGTTCCTACATATGTTTCTTCTTCTTCTCGTCTTCTTCATATTTTTCCGCTTCTCCTCTTCATATTTCTCTAATTGTTACGTTCTTTTATTTTTTCCTTTTCCTCGCACTTGTACTTACTTCTTGAATTCACACACACATACAAAAACATGAGGAATTGCAATTTGATTACGCCAAATGCTCATATAAATTTTCCCTTCTCCTGTTTCACCTCCTATAACAACAACCGTCATTTTGTATCCCTTACCTATACTTATCATCCTACGCCTCTCATTTTGACGTGATTACATAGTGTCCATTATCTCAATCTAACGAGGGACAATAAATCAGATGCTGTTGATTCTTTCTCAGTATTCCCTTGTCTATTATAACTACGATATTAAAACTCATCTCTTTCCTCCTATTCCCCATCTTCCTTACTCCTCATTTACTCCCTGCTTCTACTGCTATCTCTCCTCCTCCTCTTCCTCCTGCTTCTGCTCCTCCTCCATGACCCGCAATAAGTATCCAGATCACAGCCCCATTTCACGGAAGGACGAGGCCATTCTGGTGGAAACAAAATACATTTATTCGCGAAGTATCACCGAAGTCACCGTTTCATCATCATCCGCGCCCTCATAATGGTCTCATGTTCTCACTCCCTTCCTCGAAATTTGCAAGACCTTTATGTGAGGGAGACTGACTGGCTGACGCGGCGGAGGGAACATTATTGAATACCGCGTTCGTGTTTTTATCGATACAATCATCATTACCTTGTATGCTGCAGATCACACGTTTCTAGGTAGGATAATTTTCTCCTTCTCAGCTACACAAATAACAAAAGCAATAGTGTAAAGGATTAGTGAAAGGAATGAAGAAGGAAAAGACAGAAAGTTGCTCTTTGCTCATAACTCGTCGCTATATGATCCCGCTGTGAACATTTTGACATTACTGAATATTCTTTAAACAATGGGAAAGGATGAGATTTGAAGGTATATTCATAAATCAAGGGATGAAATGCACTTGACCACTTCAGCTTTAATTTAGAAATCTACAAATAAATATATCAACGCCATTTTAACTCATTTCTTTACTTATCACTCATTATTCTCGTAATTTGTTGGGACGAAATTTTAAATATATTTTTTAAAGCAAGTACTGGTATAATAATGACTAATTCAGTTTTATATTCTAAATCCTTCATGTAAACACAATGGCACTTTTCATATTAATTCATATACTTATTGTTATTTTCAGAGTTAAAAAAAATTAGAGCGACTACTTAGAATTATACATAGAGGAAACGAGTTGTAATGCAATCAACAATTAAATTTTGAACTTTGATAATTCTGCTGTTACAAATATACCAACGTGAATGTATTTAATTTCTTTACTCATAATCGTTCGCTAATTTCCGAGTCAACTTATAAACCAACAACTGAAATGAAATTGAGTACCGTACTTCAATATTGCATTTCAAAAGACTTTCCTTAATAAACCAGAGTCACAAGAGTATGAAACGAGTCTCTTTATCTGTCATTCGTTGGTGGCTCATTGTCCTCAACTTGCATAATTTTTTTCTATTGTTTTCTCCCTTACTATCATCCCTTACTATCATCATCATTCCTATAGCTAACAAATGAGGACGATATTCGAGAGCTGACTCACAAATGAAGCACAAAACACAACTCCCTTTTACAATCCTTCTTAAAAACCTAGAGTATTTCATCTACTTCCTCACTCATTTCACTCTGACATGGCGCAATTCATCTATTTTCGTTCCCAAGATGCAAGCAGTCTGCCATACTTATTTCCCTTCATTACCAAGGCGACACCTGCGCCTCGGCCAGGTGAGGAGCCTCCCGCCTGCCCTTGAGAACATGTGGCAATGCGTGCTAATGAGAGACAAACAACATGGTAGGCGCCGCGGAGGAGGAGGAGGAGGAGGAGGAGGAGGAGGAGGAGAGAGAGAGAGAGAGAGAGAGAGAGAGAGAGAGAGAGAGAGAGAGAGAGAGAGAGAGAGAGAGAGAGAGAGAGAGAGAGAGAGAATGTTGCAACGATGGAATTACACACTGCAAAACATAATCTAATTTGAATCCGAGAAGAAAAATAAGAAAAAGAAAACGAAGAACAAAATAAGAAAAAATAGAGAAAAGACAAAACACAATGATAATAAAAGAAGCGAAACACACACAAAAAAAAAACATAAAGTATCACGCATTAATCTAATATCACATAACCGGATGAAAGAAAAGAGAGAAAAATGATGAAAAAGAAAATATAAAAAAAAATGTACATCTATAAAGTCTCATTACTACATAAAAAGGATAAAAGAAAAGGCCAGCCATAAAAATAGAAGCAAAAAAAAAATATATATATAAATCCTGCTCAGAAAAAATAAAAAGCCATCAATGATTAACTTAAACTGAGAGAAAATAAAAAAAAGAAAAGAAAAGAACAATAACCACCTGCTCAAAATAACAACAATGTCAAGATAATAAGAATAATCTATCACCGAAAAACAGAAAAAAAGAAAAAAAAAAAAATTATAGGTGCGGATAATGAGCCACCAACGAATGACACATAAAGAGACTCGTTTTATACTCTTGTGACTCAAACTACGCGTGACAAAGAGAATAATAAGCTTACAATATACTACATCATTAGCAGCTCGCATAGCACCAAAGAGAATCCAGACCCTCTTATCCTCCTCTCTCGGAAACACCCATTGAGATAAAAGGCTACGAGGGCGATTAAACCAAACAACAAGGGTGAAAAAAAAAAAAAAAAAAAAAAAACGGCGCTACTTAATGGAAGCCCTATAGAACACAACAAAAGACACACAAATATGAAAGAAATCATGTAAAAATAGACGAATACAGACATGCCCAATACGGACTCGTCAAAAGAACAGAACGGAAAAGAAAGTGAAAGAGGACATGAGAAAAAAAAAAACAATAAAAGGGTCAACGGAAATCTTGTCCCAATTAACAAACAGAGGAAACCACTAGAGTTCGGGAAAAAAAGTAAATAAAAAAAAAATAGAAGAAAGCTTGATATCAAAAGACGGTTGAGGGGACTGTTGGTGCTAAGGACACGCTCTTTTTTTTCTCTCTCTAAAGGGGTGACACCTGTCCTTTGAGGGGCTACACTAATTGGTCCGGCAGGTAGTCAGGCCAAGGTGAAGGGAGGCGGGATGCGAGGGGAGGTAAAGGGATGGAAAGAGAGAAAGAACGATAGAAAATAGAAGAGGAAGAGGTTTGAGGGTATGAAGTGAACGAAAGACTGTCACATTGAAATAGAGGAGAGGAGGAAGACACGGAGATAAGATAGAGGAAAGGATGAGGTATGGAAATGAAAGAAAGGAATGATGTATATGAAAGGAGACAAAGAAATAATGAAGTATGAAAATAGAAAAGATAAATAACATAGATGAGTAAAACGAAATATATATAAAAAACGAAAATAAGATTATGTAAAATATATAAAAAAAAAAATAAATAAAAAAAAAACGATAAAAAAATAGCTGACATGAAAGTTGAAGTAAACAAGAATGATATAAGAATAAAATAAAAAGAATGAAAATACGAGAAAAAGAAAGAAAAAATCATAAAAAAACAAAAGAATAGAATGAATAACGGTGCTGAAAAAAAATAAATAAAAGAGATGATAGAACACATAAAAGTTGAGGTGAGTTAGTATATTGAAAAGCTCCCACTAAGGAAACTTTGTACAAAACAGTCTACTTAGGTCCATAACTCAAGATTAAATACGAAATACACCAGTAACTTAATGAATTTCAGGAGAATGTGTGCGACTGAAGCCAGAGAACAAGACTTAACCAAGGATTTATGCAAGTTCTGGGAAGTGTGTGTGTGTGTGTGTGTGTGTGTGTGTGTGTGTGTGTGTGTGTGTGTGTGTGTGTGTGTGTGTGTGTGTGTGTGTGTGACAATTCATATCGTTACACTTACACTGTTTATTTCGTTTTCTCTCGGCATCTCATCATCCTTACCTGAGGAAAGAAAAAAAAATAGTTAATATACACAAACATACAAAAATTACGTTATTATTTAGAGAGAGAGAGAGAGAGAGAGAGAGAGAGAGAGAGAGAGAGAGAGAGAGAGAGAGAGAGAGAGAGAGTGAGTCTGTTCTAACTCTAATATTATAAAATTATGCATGGAAAAATATTAAAAACCTGATAAGTGTACGAAGTTGATCATTTCTCAGCTAAAGTAGGAAGAAAGGAGAGAGGAAAAATATGTATAATGATTTTTTCTTTCTCACACAACACCTACTTGAAAGGGATAATTGGGCCAATCAGCGAGCGCCTTCACTCAAGCAACAGCCAATTACTGAGCCGTAAACACGTGCTGTAAATTTAGAACGCGAGGGAAGAAAATCCTGACGAGGGAAGCTTACTGTGCTCATTATTCTGGGGGATAGTTCAGTACACTACTGCTTCTACTACTACTACTACTACTACTACTACTACTACTACTACTACTACTACTACAACCACTACTATTTCTGTTACTATTAGTACTAATTCTACTACCACTACTAGCATTACAACTATTATTATTACTATTACTACTACTTGTACTACTACTACTACTACTAGTGCTACTACAAGGAACACTATTACTACAGCTACTTCTGCTATTACTAATACTACTGATACTACTAGTTATATTTCTACTACTACTACTACTACTACTACTACTACTACTACTACTACTACTACTACTACTACTACTACTACTACTACTACTACTACTACTACTACTACTACTACTACTACTACTACTACTACTACTACTACTACTACTACTACTACTACATCCGTTAATACTTTTACTTTATGTAGAAGAATTTGCAACTTTGAGATTTACCAAGATGAAAAACAAATCCTCATTTAAATAAATTTTTCAAACTCATACTGGTAAATCAAAATTTCTACCATTTCTCTACTTTACATGATAAAATATACGAGTACTTTTTTTTTTTTGTTATACACAGGAAATAAACATGTTCAAATCAATAATATTTTGAACATCTTTTTTTTTCTTTTTTTCGTATCTTTGCAACAAACAAACATAACTAACAATCAATCAATGCAAATTAATGTTTTCTACCATCATATATAAGAGTATCACAGACTCAACTCTAACATGGTATAAGAGTGAATCTCCCATGCAGCGAATCCAGAGCCCCATTCCTGCAGTACTGCCTCAAGGATTCCAAGGTTCCCGAGGTTCCCGAGGCGCTGCGAGGCTCCCACAAAACTGCTAACAAGTCTGCATACATTTAAAGTGAGCGGCGGGGTAAAAAACAGCACGTCATCAGCATACATCAGGGCCAATATGTCACCCTAGATTGCCTCCTGAGGGACTCTGAGACCTTCCATCTGTCTGCGTCTTTATTAATTGCTGTTATTTCTCTCTTTTTTCTTCCTCGTTCTCCTTCTTCTGGTGCGATTGCTGGTTTAAATGTTATGCTCTCGCTCTCTCTCTCTCTCTCTCTCTCTCTCTCTCTCTCTCTCTCTCTCTCTCTCTTCTTTCTTCTCTGTTTCTTTTTCATATCAATGATAATCATAATGTGAAATGAGTTAGGAGAAAGACGTAAGTGTATGCAATAGCAATTCTCTCTCTCTCTCTCTCTCTCTCTCTCTCTGTGTGTGTGTGTGTGTGTGTGTGTGTGTGTGTGTGTGTGTGTGTGTGTGTGTGTGTGTGTTAAAATGAGCAAACTGAATTGTCCGAAATTTTTCACCATCCTTATCACCACTACTACCACCACCTCTACCTCTTTCTCCTCCTCCTCCTCCTCCTCCTCCTCCTCCTCCTCTTGCTTCCATCCCCCCCTGCTCCACGTTCCTAAATCCTCTCCCGTTCATAGAGGACGATCAATCAAAAGTTTTTTCGTATTCAAGACACAGAGAGAGATAAGAACTAACATCTATCGTATCTCGAAATGTTGCAGATTCAGTAAAGCTGCGAGATTTATATTCGAACTGGGAGGGAAAAATAAGGATAAATAAACTGCTCCAGCCTTCAATCACTCTCCTGGACACGTCTGGTAATGGAAAGCAGACAGACAGGCAGACAGACAGGCAGACAGACACACAGACAGGCAGATAAATGAAACAAAACATGAATCATAGAAAAGTAAGCAAAGTTTCTGGACCATTTGTCATTAAATACTTTTCGTCAAACTTCGCCTATCCATCAATTTCATTTTTTTACGTGTTATTTCTTTCCTTGTCGTTACAGATGGATTAGTAGATCACGTGACTACGGTGAACAATGTTTTCTGAGTTTTGAGTTTTCCCATTCTCTTTTTTTTTCCTTCCCTTCAAAACATGTCATTAGAGTAAATTGATTATCCAGGAGAGGTGAAGGTCAGCATTAAGAATGAAGGGAAAATTTGGAAGGAAATGTGAGGCAAATTACTTCCGGGAATGAAAAAAATGAATGAAGAGCAAGAGCAAGAGCAAGAGAGAGAGAGAGAGAGAGAGAGAGAGAGAGAGAGAGAGAGAGAGAGAGAGAAGGTTCCTGATTTAATTCCCGTCAGTGTCCGTCAATTATTTTTTTCCCTCCCTACGCTTTATTCAATTTTTCTCTGGTAATTTTTTTTCTTCTTTAACGATGATGAAATTATTAGGATTTGACTCATGATAAAAATGATGAAAACAAGAAAAATAATAAGGACAACAACAGAAATAACAGCAGGAGTATTGTTAAAAGTGATGGTCATGATGAGGATAATGCTAATGAAAACACTACTACTACTACTACTACTACTACTACTACTACTACTACTACTACTACTACTAAAACAATAACAATAAAATCAACATCAACAGCAAGTCATTCACTGTACAATAAACAAAGGTATATCTGTAACAAACCTCACCTGCCCCTTGCACCTGGCTCAGCTACACCTTCTCACCTGGTCGCCGCGGGGGATTACACCTGTCTGTGCCTCAGGTGAAGGAAGGAGGGGCATTGTTCCCCTCTGCGTGCCTCTTAGTGCCATAGTTCTTTGTCTAGGGCACTCTTTATTTTGTTTTCTATTATATGACTTCATTGTCTGTTTTTTTTTTAGTATATTTGTGATATGATTTTTGTGTATTTCTTTGTAATTTTTGGTTTTATTTAGCACTATAATTTGTCTGTCTGTCTGTCTGTCTGTCAGTCTGTCTGTCTGTCTGTCTGTCTGTCTGTCTGTCTGTCTGTCTGTCTCTCTCTAGCTTAATGGACAATATTTTGCACTAAACAAGATTTACACTTTAGTTATATGTTAAATTTGCTCTGTAAAAAAAATATATGAATTGAAATCAAACTCTCTCTCTCTCTCTCTCTCTCTCTCTCTCTCTCTCTCTCTCTCTCTCTCTCTCTCTCTCTCTCTCTCTCTCTGAACTTTCTTATTGCATTCCTCACATAATATTCATTGCATTGTCATAAAGTTTTCCATTCATCCCAGCGAGCAATTTGAGGACGACACAGGCAAAACCAACAGATGATACTCAATTTACTTCCTCTTTGTCAATATCATGGTAGCTTTCCGCATTATGTTCTTACGTCGACAGGTGGATTTCAGACATGTAACACAGACAGAGAGACAGACAAACAGACAGACAGACAGACAGACAGGCAGACAGATAGACAGACAGACAGACAGACAGACAGACAGACAGACAGACAGACAGACAGACAGACAGACACACACACACACACACACACACACACACACACACACACACACACACACACACACACACACGGTAGCTCAGTGGTTAGAGCACTGGCTTCACAAGCCAGAGGACCGAGGTTCGATTCCCCGGCCGGGTGGAGATATTTGGGTGTGTCTCCTTTCACGTGTAGCCCCTGTTCACCTAGCAGTGAGTAGGTACGGGATGTAAATCGAGGAGTTGTGACCTTGTTGTCCCGGTGTGTGTTGTGTGCCTGGTCTCAGACCTATCCGAAGATCGGAAATAATGAGCTCTGAGCTCGTTCCGTAGGGTAACGTCTGGCTGTCTCGTCAGAGACTGCAGCAGATCAAACAGTGAAACAGTGAAACAGTGAGACACACACACACACACACACACACACACACACACACACACACACACACACACACACACACACAGAAAGAAGGAAAAAAGCACACTCAAAAGTCAGCCCTGTACCCCAAAACCCCCCTTTCCCCCAAAAAAAAGGGAAAAGAAGAAAAGGAGAAAGAAAGGAAAAATAAGTGACCCGTTGACAAAAAACAAGTAAAATGGAGGGAAAACTAAATAACTAACTGAAAAACGGGACGAGGAAAAGAGAAAAGAAGGGGAAAAAACGGGAAAAAAGAGGGGCACAGTAAACATCTGACCCAAAGACCAACGCATTTACTGTCTGTTTTTCATCTCATGTTTCCCTAATTTTCGACTGCGGGCACTCGTGTTTTTTGTGGTGGAATACTTTGTTTTTTTGACCCAACTCTCTCTCTCTCTCTCTCTCTCTCTCTCTCTCTCTCTGGCGGTAGTGGCAATGGTCGTGATGAATGTGAAGAGCAATGGTGAAGAGTAACGGTGACGGTGAAGACTGATGGTGTTTCGTTGTATTTATAGTGACAGCTGGAATATGCAGTGATGGTGAGGCAGTGAAGCTGATGATGGAAAAATATATAAAAAACACACAAAAAAAAAAAAAAAAAAAACGGGTGTTGAAGTTAACGAGGGGAAATAGTGAAAGAATAGTAGCATGTAAATAAATATAGGAAAAACGTGGAAAAATACTGACTAATTTTGAAACGCGGGAAAATTTTGCGATTACGGTTCAGTGAGAGAGAGAGAGAGAGAGAGAGAGAGAGAGAGAGAGAGAGAGAGAGAGAGAGAGAGAGAGAGAGAGAGAGAGAGAGAACAGAAATGGTAAATAAACTTAAAAAAAAAGTGTACCTCGAGAAACAAGGATGTAAATAGACAGAAAACAAAGCGAAAGAAGAGGGCGAAAAAACAAAGAAAAGAAAAATAAAGATATACATGAACACTTAACAACAGCAACAACAACAACAACAACAACAACAACAACAACAACAACAACAACAACAACAACAACAACAACAACAACAAAAATAACAACAAAACAATCTGAATATCTGAAAAGGTCACATAAATACACACCGAAGGAAAAAAAGATACTGAGAAAAAAATTAAGATATTCCACGAGAGAGAGAGAGAGAGAGAGAGAGAGAGAGAGAGAGAGAGAGAGAGAGAGAGAGAGAGAGAGAGAGAGAGAGAGAGAGAGAGAGAGAGAGAGAGAGAGAGAGAGAGAGAGAGAGAGAGAGAGAGAGAGAGCGGATGGGGACATGACCTTTTACGACCTGTCTCTGCCTGACCTTGATCCTAGGCCGGCGATTCTGGCTAAAGTGGTCAATAAATAAAGCAATATTGGAAAAGAATGACCTCGAGAAATATTCATATGTGGTGAGACTAGCTTAGCCTTTGGGCGAGAGAGAGAGAGAGAGAGAGAGAGAGAGAGAGAGAGAGAGAGAGAGAGAGAGAGAGAGAGAGAGAGAGAGATGAGAGAGATGAGAGAGACGAGAGGAGACGAGAGACAAGACTGCAGTAGAAGAACGAACAAGACTGACTGAACGAGGTGTGCTAGAGGAGGAGGAGGAGGAGGAGGAGGAGGAGGAGGAGGAGGAGGAGGAGGAGGAGGAGGAGGAGGAGGAGGAGGAGATGTTGTTCCCCCCTTTCGTAAATTTCTTCCTCCAAGTGCCGTATCGGAGTGTCACAAGAGAGCTCATGGCCTCTCGTTGTCTTGTTTTACGGCGGAAAGTCTCGTTCCCACTGATGGCAAATATTCTGGCCGCTGCTGGCAGACTAGAAGGGGGAAGGGGCTGGGGAGGGAAGGGGAGGGGTGGTGGGAGGAAAGAGGGAACTGTGGGGGGGGGGATATTTTGAGGTCCGGTTTGTCTCCCCCTCCTCTTAATGACCCCCTGAATCCCTAGCACTTTTCCCTGCCCCCAACAATCCCCTCCCCCTCACAACTCTTACCCCTTCTCCTTCCCCCACGGCTGATTGTGACCCGAGGCAGCCTGCGTGCTTGAGGAAAATTGGAGCATTAAAGAAGAAGAGGAAAAGAAGGAGAGAAGAGGTGAGGAGGAGGAATAAAAATGGAGTAGAAAACAAAAGGAAGGAAGAAAAAAGACATGATGATAGTATGCGTTGTCTATCTATAATCTAGACTCCTATTCACTTCTGTTTCTACTGATTGTTTTTTTTTGGGGGGGGTTATGAAAATGTATATAAAGTAAAAGAAACACACATATCCATAACTCTCATCTATTATAAAAAAAAAAACTTTCCCAAATAAACCCACAACTGAAGCTTCACCGGAAAGAGAGTGTAAAGTATATAAATAAAAACGAATCACAGTAGAGATCAAATATTAAAATCTATGAACGAAAATCTACAAGAGTCCAAGTGTGGTATTTCTCATCCACCTGGTTATCCGTACTCCATCAGATACCACTCCAAACACCATGACCTTCAGGCTCCACATCCACCACGCCACTCATCCACCGCCAGCGACTTTAAACTATTCTGGAACAGTTATGCATTGAATTTCCTCTTTAATCTTTACTTTATATAAAATTACATAGTTTTTAAGCATTTATATGGCTGCATTGATAAACTAACTAGATATCTGTACAATCAACAGGACAAATCATCTGGAGAACCCGGTGAATAATCTCTGTGGCCTTTGAAAATAGTCGTGGTGGGAAAACAAGCCTTTCTGAGCGCCCGGTATAACAACAGTGTGATGCGTCGCCACTGAGGATCAAACGAATGCACGTCAGCTCTGGAGGCAGGACAGCAAAATGTGCCAACGCGTCCTCTGAAGAAATTTGCCTCGTCCGCCTCACGCTGGAGCCCCAATCTGAATGATGGATGGATGAGCCGCGGCGCCCGGACACCACACGTCATGGGAAGGAGGAAAGGGCGTATCTGAGATGTGTTTCCGGGAGACTGCGAGGCGTGCTGTGTGTGTAGGATGATGTGTGCGAGGGAGGAGGCGTGTGGGAGGAGAGGGAGGAAGAACAAGGGATACTGGCATGAAGGAGGATGTGAAGAGGGTGTTGAGGATGTTCGTGTGTTTGTATAGGAAGTGCAGAGAGCGAGAGAAATGAATGTTGGAACGAGGAACAAGGGATATGATGGTATGAGAATGTGGAACGGTAGTGTGTGTGTGTGTGTGTGTGTGTGTGTGTGTGTGTGTGTGTGTGTGTGTGTGTGTGTGTGTGTGTGTGTGTGTGTGTGTGTGTGTGTGTGTGTGTGTTGCATATGTAAAGAGTGAAAAGAGAATGTTGGAAGAAAGAACATGCGAGGGAAGGGTATAAAGAAAGTGAGGTATAGCACGACCCAGGTGAAACGTGTCAAATGAAGGTGTCTGCCTGGCGAGCAACTATTCAAAGGGAAGAATGACACTCGTATAAGGTGAAGGATATGTGCAATGGAGAGCACTGGTGATGTTTAATGCTGCAAGACAAGAGTACGATATCAAAAGTAAGATCAACGAGTAACGAGTCTTGTTTCTGTTGATTTCGTGTTTATAATCTCTCCTTCACTCGTTCATTCCTCCTATTCACTTGGTATATTATATCATCAAAACTAATTACATGTCTTGCTTCCATCGCCTTTCGAGTTAATAATCTTCTTCCCTCATTTACTTTCACTTTCTTACTATCTCCACCATTCTTATTCTTACTTCATATTCTTGTTGGTGTTTCCTGGGTTACGACATACGACACCCAAACACCATAATAACTTCATCTAGTCACCAAAACGCTACTCCTCCCAGCAAGCTCGGGATACAAAACTACATGCAAGATGAATGGAAGCAGAGTGCGAAATATTATTACCTGGAAGAATAAATATGTGGGCGAAGGAGGGCAATCAGAGCGCAGCACGTGGGAGGGAAAGTGCGGGACGGACTGGTGGCTCATTTGACATGTATTATTCCCGTGGGTGGTGTTGAGTGGTGCTGTGAGAGGTATTTATAGAGGGATGTGTTGAAGTGTTTACGATGAGGAGAAGGGTTCTGGAAGGGGAAGATGATATATGTATAGTGATGCTTTGTTGTAAATAATGTGTGATTATTATTATTATTATTATTATTATTATTATAATTATTATTATTATTACTATCATTACCATTATTATTATTATCATTACTATCATCATTATTGTTGTTATCATTATTATTAATACCTAATACCATTATTAGCATGACGAGCAAACTTTCTGTCTCTCTCTCTCTCTCTCGGCAGGTAAGTAGATAGATAGATAGATAGATAGGTAGATAGATAGATAGATAGATAGACATACAGAGAGACAGACAAACACACACACACACACACACACACACACACACACACACACACACACACACACACACACACACACACACACATACACACATACACATTCCGATTCCAAGCTAACTGGAGTCATCAAGGACGGAGAGAGAGAGAGAGAGAGAGAGAGAGAGAGAGAGAGAGAGAGAGAGAGAGAGAGAGAGAGAGAGAGAGAGAGAGAGAGAGAGAGAGACTATACTTTCCGCTTTCCCATTTTATTATTTTTGCAAATTTTTTTCATAATTACTTTCAATCACACGCTCCGGTCTCTCTATTACCTTTAATTTGTCTCCTGTAGCCCAACGACACGCGAGGCCAATATGAATATGATAAAAAAAAAAAGTGTCACTGTCATTTTGTTATTGGTCTCATGTCCCCAACGATTCAGTGAGCGACTTTGCCTTTCATTCTAATTATTTCTACTGGAACTTCCTTTCATGCGAACAAATAAACACACGAAAAAAAATAAATGAGAGATAAATAAAGGAAAAAAAAAAAAAAAAGTTTGACAGCAAGTAAAATGAAACAGTTATGAATGTTGGTATAGTTTGTCTACTCTAAAATGGCTGCTTGATTTGAAACATATTGTAGCTTATTGATAAGGTAATTATTGATTTGATGTGAATAATACTTGTTTTCTGTTGATCAATTCCAAGGAAATTTCACGGTTTTCCTCAAGATCTGACAACCACGCATTCCTGGGGACACCATTCAAACCGAGACCTAGGAGCCACTTTAGAGTAAACAGACTATGGCAGCGGTGGAAACAAGAAAAAAAGAAGAAATAAAGCAAATAAATTATAGTTAGTGACTGGCAGTGGCGACGGCAGTGGTGGTGGTGGTAGTAGTGGTTGTTATAGAAGTGGTAGTGTATAAAATAATTATGATAGTTATGAGCCTTGTAATCCCTGTTCTCCTCGCATCATCACAAAACACAACTTACTTTCCCTCCCCCCCCAGGCAGACAGAACAGATGGCGATTCTCATAACGGCACCAATCGAGCGCCTAAAACTGTTCAGACTCAGCGAAAACGGATGGCGGAATTAAAGTTACTTCGTTGAGCGCTCTGGAGTTTCTCATGTGGGCGGGTTGGTGCTGAGGGCGTCCTTGGGGTGGGGTTGTCTGGGGGCGACTGGGGCACTCAACTAAACACGCCCTCAAGCCACAAACTCCTGCCTATTAGCAAAGCATCTGAACCTCCCGCCCGTGCATGTCTGACGTGGAGTTACGGAATTGTTACATCTCTGCATGGTTGAGGTAGGAGTGTTGCTGTTCTTGTTTTTAGTTTTCATGTGTGTAAAGTTCAACCGAGGATACAAATATTGGAGGAACGTGTGCCCACCATATTGCCGCTACCAAGTGGAAAATAAATGTATAAAATCATATAAAAGTGCAAAATATAAAATAGAGAGGAATATACAAAATAAATAAATGAATAAACAAATAAACTAAAAGGAGAAATAACCAAAGGAAGTCGGTTTAGTAGAGTAGGTGTCCCGATGTTCTCTCTCTCTCTCTCTCTCTCTCTCTCTCTCTCTCTCTCTCTCTCTCTCTCTCTCTCTCTCTCTCTCTCAACAATTACAAGTTTGAGAGTATAAAAATTCATGTATTTTATAATTTTTCACACTAGTCAGTGATTGGTCGGGATAGGTAAAAAGTCTATGCGCATATAGATTCAGAAACAATGGTAAAATAGTAAGGGAGATATTTTCTGACCTATCTGTTCTTTTTATAGTCACAAAATATAAACGGAAAACATGACATCAAGCAATTAATAAATATCATTAATAATAGTACATATATATATATATATATATATATATATATATATATATATATATATATATATATATATATATATATATATATATATATTGGTGCGTGTACTTAAAATTTACTAGTAACAAAATAGTTTCCGCTGCTTTTTTAATTGTTCTCGTTTTCTGACCTATGCATTCTTTTTACAGACACAGAATATGAATGGAACACATGACATCAAAATAATTTCTAAATATAATCAATAATTATCTATATATTTGTGCGTGTACTTAAAACAAACTAGTAACAAAATATTTTCGTGTGCTTTAAAAATTTTTGGCAATCTTCTTTTCGTTTTTAGAAATTTCTTGTTGTATAAAGAAAGTATGTCATCGAAACGTGTTCCTATACAGCGGCAGGTGAGGCGTGTTAAGTTCTGAGAAAGAAAATATTGCATCCAATTATTTTCTCAGTCCAGTAAATGTGTTGAGTGAGGGAAAGTCATCCTATCCTATACTTTCAACTCTTATCATCAAACACACACACACACACACACCATAACAGGGAAAGGAGTCTGGGAAAGTGATTGGAAAGTGCCTGCATTACTACACCGTGACAACAAACCCATGATGCTCAGTGAAATTTGGTGAGGAAGCTTCATTTGTCAAGAAGAACAAAAATAAAATATCAAACCCACAATGTTTAGGCTGGAAAACAAGATACAACCAAGCACAACCACGAAGAAAAAAAAGAAAAAGAAAAAAAGAAAGAAAAATAGAGAGAAAGCTATATGACGGATTTAACATTCATCTTTTGCCCCGAATATAACCGAACAAGAACAAAAATAAAATATCAAACCCACTATCTTTAGGCTGGAAAACAAGATACAACGAAGCACAACCACGAAGAATAAAAATAAAAAAGAAGAGAGAAATAGAGAGAGAAACTACATGACGGATTTAGCACTCCTCTTTTGCCCTCAATATAAAATCTACTCCCTCACGTTTCCATTTAGCAATAAAACAGTGACCTATTGTAGCAAGATAGAAAAAAAATAACAAATATACATGCCAGACACGTTTACTTTTCCAGACGAGGGGACACGATGCATTAATTGTTTGGAATGAGAATTTCTATTTAAGAACATATGGCATTTTGCTCTAATTACTTGTGCATAAGCAGGTTAATGAGAGAGAGACGTGCGCGGTGTCACGAATACCTGGTTTATATTAGATTTCTTTAGTCATGCCGCCAACTCCCGTCCTTAAAGGTGAGAGAGAGAAAGAGAGACAGACAGACAGACAGACATACAGACAGACAGACAGACAGACAGACAGAAAGACAGAAAGAAAAAAAAAAAGAAAGAAAGAAAGAAGGAAGGAAGGAAGGAAGGAAGGAAGGAAGGAAGGAAGGAAGGAAGGAAGGAAGGAGAGAGAGAGAGAGAGAGAGAGAGAGAGAGAGAGAGAGAGAGAGAGAGAGAGAGAGCAACCCTAAAGAAAAAAGGAAACAAACAGTTCATCACGGACACTCCAAATGGACGAGGGAACGAAAGGAAGGAATGAAGTGCATCACCAAGGGAGAGGAAACGAACGAGAACAGGAAGCAAAAGGATAATGAAGGAAAGACATATAAATACAGAAGGGGGAAAGATATATTTAAACATTCCAAAAAATTATAACATCCTCTCTCTCTCCCTCTCTCTCTCTCTCTCTCTCTCTCTCTCTCTCTCTCTCTCTCTCTCTGCAAAGAAAACCCATCCTCTAAAATGCCTTTGATCACATAATCAGCTGCAACAAAGAAAGAGAATCACATTGCCTGTCTCTTGAACTTAGGTGTGTCCAAATGAAATGTACGAGAGAGAGAGAGAGAGAGAGAGAGAGAGAGAGAGAGAGAGAGAGAGAGAGAGAGAGAGAGAGAGAGAGAGAGAGAGAGAGAGAGAGAGAGTTATATCGTCAGGATCGGAAACATTACGAGGAAAATGAGGAATAGTAGAGCGAGAAAGAGAAGAAGGAAGAGGAGGATTCCACAAAAAAGAACGGGTATAAGGGGAACTTTTGCGAACTAATACGGACTTGAGCTGGCAACACTGAGAATATGATAGAAGAGAGAGAAAATAGAAGAAGGAAGAGCTGAAGGAAATAGGGAAGGAGGAGGAGGAGGAGGAGGAGGAGGAGGAGGAGGAGGAGGAGGAGGAGGAGGAGGAGGAGGAGGTAAGGAAGCATGAAGGGAATGCATGATTACTGGGCGTGGTCCCATTAGAGTGAACGCATGACGTGAATGGATTGTCACGCATCGCCCTCAATGAGAAAGAGAACCTTGAACCCCTGAACCAGTACCTCCTCCTCCTCCTCCTTCTCCACCTCTTCCTACTTTCCTATGTGCTTTATCCTCTTGGTGCTTTACTTCCCTCACGCCCTGAACCAGGAAGAGAGGTACAGAAGAACACAAAGGAACACACAGGAAGAACGATCAAATACAGTCTATATTTGTCTTCGCAAGGCTGTGTGTGATATATTGTATTATCTCTAGTGAAGTGAGAAACGTAGTGTTGTGAAAGGGAAAGCGGTTTAAATGCTGAGAGTGCTCAATTTATAACAAAGCGTCTGGTTAGTTATTGTCATCTTCACTTCTGCTAATATGAATGGTATTCAAGTGGTTGAAATGAAGATGTGGATGTAAATTAAAAAGTGGTAAGATTAATAAATGAAAGTTAAAAAACAGAGAGCAGAAGAATGGAAATCAACGCTAAAATCTACTCGTGATAAATAACTAAATAAAATGAACTCCTGGAATTTTTGAGGAAATAAAGTGTAACAGGAGAAAGTGAAGAGGAGGAAAAGGATGAAAATTTATGAACAAGTGTTTGGAAAGATTTAATAACAAAAAGTAACATGAAGAAGTGAAGGGAGAGGCGGAAGAGATAAATGTGAGTCCTTTGCTAACTAACATGCCTGAAGGTTAACATTAATTAAGTTAGTTTGGTCTTTTCATTACTTTCCCTTCCTCAGTCAGTGAGAAAAAGAATAACACATGATTCGTGCTTCACTCTCCCAGTCATTTGTTCATTAACCAACACTGACCCGAACATAGCCTTTCTTTTTAATTAAGCTCATGGTTGTTATGATGCACAGAAAATAAGCCGCAATCGCCCTCATCATCACCACCATTACCACAGGCTGTATGAGCGTTACCATTACCCTTGTCACATATGTTTATCGACTTTATGAACGTTACAGTACTGGGACAGTTTAATGTGATACGTGAAAGGAGAGAAAAAATACTGCAACGTTTGTAAAGTCGTTATTGTTTCTGTTGCTGCTGACGTTACTCCTACTCCTCCTCCTCCCCCTCCTCTTCCTACTACTACTACTACTACTACTACTACTACTACTACTACTACTACTACTATTACTACTACTACTACTACTACTACTACTGCCAGTGCTACTACTACTACTACTACTACTACTACTACTACTACTACTACTACTACAACCCCTATTACTACTACTACTATTACTACAGCCACTAACCACCACCACCACCACCACCACTACTCCTACTTCTACTACAACCACAACTACTTTTACTACCACCAACCACCAGCACCAGTACCACCATTGCCACTACTACTTCTACTACTACTATTACTACTACTACAACTACTACTATTACTACTGCTGCTGCTGCTGGTAAGTACTGCAACTAGCAAAAATAAACTCGAGGTGAGAGATACGATGAAAAACACATCTATTCTAAAACTATTTCAATTTGGAATACTTGTCAATGTTTTTCCTTTTATTCACTTTTCATTCCCCGCATGCTGAACGAAACAAAGTCACGTCAACACACATTTACGGAATAAAAAAACAACATGTAAATAAATGACACTGAAAGAGCGAGTAAAAAAAAAAAAAAAAAAAAAAAAAAAAGGAGTACAGACAAAATAATAATGGAAAAAAAATCGGGAATTCCAGAGAGAGAGAGAGAGAGAGAGAGAGAGAGAGAGAGAGAGAGAGAGAGAGAGAGAGAGAGAGAGAGAGAGAGAGAGAGAGAGAGAGAATCATCAAAAGGTTAAAAGTGAATGTTGTAAAATACATGTAAATACGAAACACACACACACACACACACATATATATATATATATATATATATATATATATATATATATATATATATATATATATATATATATATATATATATATATATATAGAAAGAAGAAGGAACTATCAACTCCTTCTTAAAAATTAAATAAATAAAAAAAAGACACGTAAATAAATAACTACATTTTTTTTCTAAACAAATAGGTGTTTAAGTTTCACAAGTACAACTCCCACACACACACACACACACACACACACACACACACACACACACACACACACACACATACAAGAAGAAGAATACACGCCCGGTAGCTCAGTGGTTTGAGCGCTGGCTTCACAAGCCAGAGGACCGGGATTCGATTCCCCGGCCGGGTGGAGATATTTGGGTGTGTCTCCTTTCATGTGTAGCCCCTGTTCACCTAGCAGTGAATAAATCGAGGAGTTGTGACCTTGTTGTCCCGGTGTGTCGTGTGTGCCTGGTCTCAGGCCTATCCGGAGATCGGAAATAATGAGCTCTGAGCTCGTTCCGTAGGGTAACGTCTGGCTGTCTCGTCAGAGACTGCAGCAGATCAAACAGTGAAACACACACACACACACACACACACACACACACACACACACACACACACACACACACACACACACACACACGATAAAAAAAAGCAGGATAAGTTAAAAAAATGTATAAAGGGCAGATAACTGTTTTAAACTCGGGAAGAGAATTCTGTTTGTTCAATATAAAGGTAAAAAAGAGGAATGAAACTGAAGCAAAGAGACGAAAAGCGAGTTAACTTACACACACACACACACACACACACACACACACACACACACACACACACACACACACACACACACACACACAAGGAAAAATAACATATTACAAAAGTAAAGTCAGGAAAAGACTCCGTTGTTAAAGAAAAGAAAGAAAAAAGGAAAAACAAGAATAAAGTATCACATGAAATAAAAAGAACACAGAACAACTTTATGCAACACATTATGAACTCAAAATCATGAACAACTACCAACACTATCACCACTATCACATTACTAGATATACATTGGCAACAGAGCAACACCACCAACCATTTCATTCGCACCCACGACCACAACCACCACCACCACCATTCTTACATCAGATAAATAGATAGCTAAATATATGGGTTATGTTAAATTAGGTTAGGTTAGTAAATAAATATAGATAGATAAATTAGGTTCAGTTAAGTTAGCACGAGCACAACCACCATCACCATCATTCTTACATCAGATAATATAAATAGGTTAGGTTAGGTTAGGTTAGGAAATAAATAGAGATAGATTAGGTTATGTTAGGTTTAAGTTAGGTTAGGTACTCACGATCACAACCACCAACAGCATCATTCTTACATCAGATAAATAGATAGATAAACAGATGGGTTGGGTTGAGTTAGGTTAGGAAATAAATAGAGATAGAGAGAGACAGATTTAAGTTAGCTTGAGTTTAAGTTAGGTTAGGCACCCATGACCACAACCACCACCACTACCATCCTTACAACCATAACCACCACCACCAATGCCTTATTCAGTTCCCATGGGCAGCCACCTTCCTTAATCTTAACCAGTCTTCCCTGCAACCCTCCACCTATTCTAATCCATCAAATAAACTACAACCAACAATTAAACACAAACTATTCACAAGCAAGCCATCTATTCTCAGCCATCTGATGAAATACAAGTTACTGAAATGCTAAACAGTCTTAAGCCACCTACAAGACACCAAATCAACTACAACCATTTAGAAAGACTTAAACATTCACAAAACAACCATTAATTTCAAGCTACAAGATCAAACACAAGCGAAAAAATAAATATTAAGAATCACAAACCACATATGAGACAGTAATTAACCCCTTTAACACTGGAATACATTTTTACCTTGATATTTGTGTACGATTAATCCATTTTACTAATCTTACGAAGCTTCTATTGAGGTGATAGTTTAATGGCCACAGTCTTCACTATTTTAATCCCTTACATGAGTTATTGAAGCTGTAGAAAATCACCAAATAGTAACCGAAATTAATATAAAAAACGCGTTATGTTACTGAACGGGTTAAGCAACAAGTAAGAACTAAGCTGAAATATGACAAAACCATACATTTCAAGTTACAAGATGAAATACAAAGTAAGAAACAAATATTAACTGTCCCAAATCATCAACAAATTAGCAAGCAACAATGAAATTATACTATCACAAGAAAACCCTCCCTGTCGAACTACCTATTAACGAAAACGAACATTCACAAACAAGGATATACTGCAGTCTCGTCATTTTCTCATTTTCCACACTGCATCAAGGTGAAGAGACACTTTTAACCTGCTCCTAATTAGCATGCACAAAATAAGAAGAAGATGCACAGGTACCAGCGACCAATTAATTCAGTTTCTTTAGCCATTTGTTTAAGGTAAAGATGTACAATTAGTGGAGAAAGTAATTTGGTTGACATGTTCGATCGTGACTAAGATGAAACGTAAGAAATATTGGTAAAAAAAAATACTCCAAACGTGTCCTAGTAAGGCTAATTAGAACGGAAGGTGGAAAGCGACACATTGCCACTTTGCTCGTCTCTGTCTCGTGGTGTATGAGTTCAATCAAAATAGCTTTCCTCACATTATAATTCTAGTAACACAATTCTTCCCAAAAATAAGAGGGAGGTTTTAAGACATTTATCCCTTTCTTTTGGACCTGCACTGGGACTGGCATTCTAAGTGTTATTTATTCCTTCTGTTGCCCTTGGTCAGCTTTCCCTCTTACATAAAAAATGGCGAAGAATTATAACATGTTAGGTCAGGTTAACTTATGCTAGGTTAGATTAGGTTAGGTTACGTTAGATTAGTTTACATTCAATCGGATTATATTCCGTTAGATTGAAATATAAATAAAAAAAAGTAAAAACTGAAAAATGGAAGAATAAAAACCATTCTTTGTATCCATCTTATCTACAATCTATTTAAACACTGATCCTTGCAGTTATAGACAATCTCTTCAATGAGAGAGAGAGAGAGAGAGAGAGAGAGAGAGAGAGAGAGAGAGAGAGAGAGAGAGAGAGAGAGAGAGAGAGAGAGAGAGAGAGAGAGAGAGAGAGAGAGAGAGAGACCTCCATTTAATTACCAAACTTAAAGATGAGTTAAGTGTGAAGAAAAAGAGAAAAAAAAAAAACAGGAAAAATCAATAAAATAAAAGTAAATAAATAAAAAAAACTTCCTAACCAATCAATGACCTTAAACAAACCTTGCATATGAATTACGAACACACACACACACACACACACACACACACACACACACACACACACACACACACACACACACACCGATGACGAGTAGATGATTTTTCCTCCCTCCCACAAACCTCAGCGGGAAAATGAATGCAATTGGATATATTTGATCTGGGACTGGAGTGTACGCAGGCCGTGAATATATATTACAACCTGCAACTGCATCACATTACACACAAAACGACGCCAATTAGCATCGTGTGACAAGCGGGCGAGGCGAGGATACACCGAATGTGAGGCGAGCGAAAAAGTATAGGTCTCTTTTTTAATTCACTGATGAGGGAGAGACGTGGCAATGAGGCTGAGAGGAGGAGGAGGAGGAGGAGGAGGAGGAGGAGGAGGAGGAGGAGGAGGAGGAGTGTTTACCAGGCGTATCGCTCCCTTCATTAAAGCGACTGATGAAGCGAAGGAAAGGGAACATTCCTCTCCCTCCCTAGCGTCACACACACACACACACACACACACACACACACACACACACACACACACACACACACACACACACACACACATTCATTACCTGTCGTAGTCCAATCAATACGCATCTTAATCAATACATCCTCCTCGTCTTCCTCCTCTTCCTCTTCGTCTTCGTCTTCCTCCCCTTCTTCCTTCTCTTTCCTCCTTCACTTCCAACTGATAATTCACCAAGTAAAAACAAAACAACATAAATGACAAGAACAAGTTAAGAGAAAGTATAATAAAACGGATATATAAAACTACTACTACTTCTCTGACCACCAATACTACTACCACCTCGAGAACAAGACTACCACCACTACTTCTACCACCACCATCAACAACAACAACAACAACAACCTCCCACAAACAGAACTAAAAATCGGAAACAAAGGAGGAAATACTGACATGAAAATAACAACAACCTCACTTCACGAACAACAAACACTAAATCAACCCCTTCTGGACTCCCACCCTTGACAACCAGTTTCCTGTGAGCCCCAGAATGGCAGTGTGTAAGAATGTAGGCATGTCAGAGTATGTATTCCTAAACTTCTTTCTCGACATTGCTGCTGGGCACGTAATCCACGACTGCAAGGAAATACATGCTGATACTATGCAAATCTATGCTAAGTTTGTTTACCGCCGGCTGGGAAGGTTGTCAAATCTGAACTCCCCTCACGGTAATATGCAATAATACACAGAAACGGCGCACGTCCTTCAAGAGCCTAAGGGAGTTGTGTACATCTATGCGTGAGCTGATACGAGTATGCTCTTGCTGACAGTTCTGCTGTTTGATATCTAGCATGGACAGATACAGGTTGACTTTCAAAGGTAATAAAATAACAAAAATAGATTAACCTGTCATCTACCTGAATAAGAAATGGAAACGAAATAAAATATAAAAGGATATGTCTGAGAATATGAATGAGTGAGAAGAAGAAGAAGAAGAAAAGAAGAAGAAGGAGGAGGAGGAGGAGGAGGAGGAGGAGGAGGAGGAGGAGGAGGAGAAGAAGAAAACTACCACCACTACCACCGCCACTGGCAACAACAACAACAACAAAAACAAAGGTATATGACATAATCTAAAGAACCCACTAAAAGAAAAAATAATAATAGCACGCCCAGATAAAAACAGTATAATGTTAAGAAGTAAATGTATAATAACAACAACAACAACAACAACAACAACAACAACAACAACAACAACAACAACAATAATAATAATAATAATAATAATAATAATAATAATAATAATAATAATAATAACAATAATAATAATAATAATAAAAGGCTCAGTAAGAATTGTGGTTAAGGAAATAAGACCCAAACACCAGTGAAGGAGTCAAAGGTGTTCAGTGGGCGGGTTTTGGAGTACCTATAAAATATCCACTCTCAGGAAACACGCACGAAAATATGGTGGGAAAGTTTGGGTGTCTAATTTGTGAAGATTCTGCTTCTGACAGGTTCATTTGAAAGAACTTGTGTCTTTTATAATCTTTTTAATCGCAATTCTCGCATCATTTGGTAGGCCTAAGTTTGGATGTGAAAATAAGAGTGTTTGGGTTTCTTAGAGTTTAAATACTACCTAACGATTTTGATGTAATTCTGAACCATTCTTGATATAAATTCTTACGTTATATGGCAGGTATAGAGTTTGCAATTGAGAGTTATTGTGTTGTTGGAAGTCAGCGATTGTCAACTGTGAGTGATACTATTTTGAACAATTTATCTCTTCATATTAAGGAGAAGAACAGTGCAGTGGTAGGTAAACTTTATTTTCAAAAGAAACTAAATGTGTGTCTTTTTCGAAACTATTGCTATTAATAGTGCTGCCTCTCACTCACCAGCGTGTGATAAGGTGATAATGGACGAGGGAAGGACGGAATAGCTGTGTTTGCGTAGGAGGTAGTGAAGTGAAGCGTCTGAGCGCGTGGGAAGCCCAGAGGGAAGGGGAGGAGAATGGAAGAGCTTGGGGGGAAAGGGGGAAAGCTTGTTCCTCTGAACTGAGTTAACTTTTCTTTTTTCACGTTACTTCCTATGAACTATGAAAAATACTGGTATAAATAATAATGGCGAAGTAAAAGGTAAAAATGAAACTTAGGAAGCAAGTAAATAAAAAAAATAAATGCAATTAACCCCTTGAGTACCATGACGCGTTTTCATATTCACTTTGCTTACTATCTGGTGATTTTATACACCTTCAGAAACTCATGTGGAGATTAAAATAGCGAAGACTGTGGCCATTAATCTTTTGACCTCCACAGACCCACAGACGTCAATAAAATGGTCTAATC